>NC_087156.1:7527500-7545000 GCF_035594125.1 Scylla paramamosain
TCACATCATTAGACCACAAAGTAATGAACACGGCATTTAATCTCTCTCTCTCTCTCTCTCTCTCTCTCTCTCTCTCTCTCTCTCTCTCTCTCTCTCTCTCTCTCTCTCTCTCTCTCTCTCTCTCTCTCTCCTTTTCTACGTGTGTTGGCATCCAGAAGGTGGCATCATAAAATACTACTGCCGCGGATCCTTTGCCAAGCGCGGCGCCGTAAGGAATGAATCATGCCTCTATACCTTCCCCGGAGATTGGTTATTGCTAAGAGTGGATGGGAGGTTGAGGAGTACAATTTTCCTAAAAGCTTTTTCGTATGTTTTATGAGTATCAATAATTTGTTGAACGTACGTAAAGTAATGAAAGCAGACGGGGCGGATGGATCACAACAGGTCTCCGCCTCCCCCTTGGATTGTGTTTGTATCTCTCTCTGTATCGCATTTTCTATAATTTCTCCCTTTTCCTCCCTCTTTAAATTAGCCTCATTTTGTTTCACGTATTGTTCCAGTTAGTCTTCCTTTTTCATTGATATTTTTTCATCTTCAAGACAACCTCACTCCTTTCCCTCTTTTCTTCCCAAGTACGAAGGTTCTCTATCTCTCATGTCTCTCTTTATTCCACTTATCCGTTCTCATTTTTCCAGTATCCTTCTCCTTATCCCTATTATCTTGTTATTATTGCAATCATTTCTCATTTTGACTTATCCTTCCTTTCCTTTCACACCACGAAGGTCTACAAAGCTACCCTACCCCTTCCTTATATATCTTAATTTCCTTATTCGTCCTCATCTTCGCACCTTCCAACACCATAGGCCTTATCATTTTGCTGTTACTGCTGTTATGATTTTTCATTTCATGTCACTTTCCCTTCATTTCTTTCAAAACACGAATCCCTACGTCTTCTACTCCTCATATTTTTCCTCTCTCTCCTCATCTATCCAGATCCAGCGTCAGATCCTGTACTCTCCTTCGCCCTATTATTTTGATATTATTGCTATTGTTGCTGCCATTCCTCACTTCAAGCCATCCCCTCTTTCCTAACGGAGCACGAACCTCTAGTATGTCCGCTACTCCTTATATCTTTTCCCCTTCCCTTATCCGACCTCATCTTCCCTGGTAGTAGCAATGAAGCTGAGGTCCGCCGCGCTCCTTGGCTTGCCTTGCTCCCCCTTAAAAGTACTGTCCCGGGAAATACACCCGCCAGAACGGTTCCCTTGATGTCATTTTTCCTTTTGGAGCAGGCCAGTCTGAGAGCACCACGTATCCCCTGCACCATTACACGCACCGCCCTACCACCCTTCCGTCTACTTCCACCTAGTTCCACTTCACCACAACCTACTTTCCCGGACACTTTACTTCCCAGTCACATGTAGCTGACCTTTCCCTCCCTCCATCTTCATTACTACAATCCCTCCCCACTACGAGGATTCACTGCAATCCCAGCAATCCTCTCCGCCATCCATACAGCCCCAGTGGATGAGTGCGCTGAGCTGTCCTTCACAGCGAGATGCCCCTTCCTACACCCACAAGGAGTCTCTCTCTTCAGTCTTCACTTACTTGAGCGAAACTTTACACTATTACGAGGTGTTCTGTTTATACATTTACGGATTTTCCACCAAGCTGTTGAGGTGCGAAGGGAAAGAAAGGTGGATGGGGTGATAATGGTTAGGGAAGGACGCATAAAGAGAAGAGCAAGGATAGGAAATAACTGAGATGAGTGAGATGGAAGGAGAGAGAGAGAGAGAGAGAGAGAGAGAGAGAGAGAGAGAGAGAGAGAGAGAGAGAGAGAGAGAGAGAGAGAGAGAGAGAGAGAGAGAGAGAGAGAGAGAGAGAGAGAGAGAGAGATACAGAGTGTGTGTGTGTGTGTGTGTGTGTGTGTGTGTGTGTGTGTGTGTGTGTGTGTGTGTGTGTGTGTGTGTGTGTGTGTGTGTGTGTGTGTGTGTGTGTGTGTGTGTGTGTGTGTGTGTGTGTAAAGGAAGCAGACGGAACGGTTAACGAGGCCACACGAAGAAAGAAAGGAAAATAGTGAGTCTCGGAAGGACAGGTAATGTGGAGGAGGGCAGTAAGAATGACAGGTATGGGCGGTGAGGGTATGTGAGTGAGGCAGGCGAGAACAACGAGACGGTCATAAGAACAGGAGGAAGCCAAGAGGAGGAAGGAAGACGAGTAAGAACAAGGATGAGATGAAAGAAGAGGAGGTGGGTAATGAAAAGAGGTGAGGACAGGTGAAGAGGACAGGTAAGGCCATTAAGAGGCAGGTGCGGGAGAGGGGCGAGAGGAGGAGGTACGACGGGCTAAGAGCGAACGTGAGAGCCTCGTCCGAGCTTTTACGAGCGCTCTCAAAGCTCCTTATTTGGCCGTCTTAACTTCTTCCCAGAAAGAAGCTTGATATGGAAAATTTAATAATGTTCGTTTGTCTTAGGGATAAATTTTTCTTCACTACGAAATGCTTGAATCCTTACAATTTTTTCGTCTCCTCACTATGGAATTTTTTCAAATTTCTTTCCTTTTTTTTCTTTCTCTTAGAACATACTACCTTCTTTTCCCAGAGTAATGCAACGATTTTAAACCGTTTTAAGACAGCCTTTCATGTTCATCTTCTTAATATTTCCCTTTTATCAAGTTCTCCTCGTAGCTTTCTTAATTCACCGTTCTCGCACGCTGCACTTAACTACTCTGGAGAAAATGTATCCCGATATTTTAGGGGCATGCAATCTTATAATCGCCTTCCTTCACACCCTCCATTTACTCCTTCACGGTAGTTTCCTCGAATAATTCCTCATCACCGTGAACTGCTCATTCCTCCCGCACCGAATGGGAGTTATGGACTGAAGTATTGGATGTGAAGTTATGAGTTATTTTCATGTAAATGCCGAGCTGATAATCCTTTCCCCGATGTTAATCACACGGCAATCAGTATTATTGCCCCAAGGGAAAGTTTATTTATTGGGCAGGAGGAGGAGAAGCTGGAGGAGAAGGAGGAGGAGGAGGAGGAGGAGGAGGAGGAGGAGGAGGAGGAGGAGGAGGAGGAGGAGGAGGAGGAGGGGAAGAGGAGGAGGAGAGAAAGAGGATGAGGAGGAGGAGGAGGAGGAGGAGGAGGAGGAGGAGGAGGAGGAGGAGGAAAAAGATGAAGAGGAGGAGGAAGAAAAGATGAAGAGGAGGAAGAACATGAAAAGTGAAGTAGCAGGTAAAAAGAAACCCTGTTAACTTATGATGAGGTAACCTACTTTAGTATTCCACTGGGACACAAGGAAGTGGAAGAGTCGGAGGAGGAGGTGGTGGAAGGAGAGGAGCACAAAGGAACAAAAAGGACGAGCAAACAACATCGTACCTGTTGACCTTTATGAGCCTGTTTATGATAAGCTGCACTATTTGACCCAAAATTAAGAGAAGATTGTAAGAGACGAAGGATTGAAAGAGCGAAGCAAAAGGAGAACTAAGCATGAACGAGTCTCGCCTTATGATATTTCGATATGTAAAGTTTTTTTTTTTTTTTTTTTTTACTGAATCGGCACTATTAGTGTAAGAAAAGGGACGAGAGGAGCAAAAACGGATCAAGAGGGTGAGGAAGAGGGGAGTATCTGAGAAGAACGAGCAGAATGAAGTAAGAGTTGGTGGGGTGGATGAATGATTAGAGCATCAGCCACGAAATGTTGCAGAGAAAAAGGTTTCATACATGGGAAAAATATAAAGAAAAGTAAAAAGAAAAAGGAGGCACTGAAAAGATGAAAAGTGCGCCGCAGGATAATTAAAAGAAGGGAAGACAGGTGGGATGAATAGATAGCCGAAAAAAAAAAAGGAAAAAAATTATGGAACAGGGGGAGACTATAAAAGGACAAGTTCTGGATAAATAACACGAGCTGAAATGCAAGTAAGATTATAAAGTAATACCAGTGGAATAAGAAAAGGGAAAGCTTGCACACAAAATAATGAAGGGTAATGTACCAAAAAAAAAAAAAACTGCAGCAAGAAAACTAAAGCAGTAAAGAAGCAAAGAGTAGGGAAAGGCAGTAAACATATAAATATAATTCGAAAGGAAAACAATAGAAGATAACAAGAGAAAACGAAAATAGCGCAAAAAAATATAAGTGCTTTGAATTTACTGCGCAGAGAAGACAGAAGACGGGGAGGGGGGAGGAGGAGACATGTTTGCGTGCAATTGGGTCTGGGGAGGACGAATACAGTGGTGTGTTTGCAGAGAGTGAGAGGAAGCGGCAGAGACAAACAAAGACACGCACACAGAAAGAAGGACAGATTGAGACAGGAGAGAGAGAGAGAGATTGACAGAGAGAGAGAGAGAGAGAGAGAGAGAGAGAGAGAGAGAGAGAGAGAGAGAGAGAGAGAGAGAGAGAGAGAGAGAGAGAGAGAGAGAGTGTGTGTGTGTGTGTGTGTGTGTGTGTGTGTGTGTGTGTGTGTGTGTGTGTGTGTGTGTGTGTGTGTGTGTGTGTACGTCTGTGTGTGTATATGTGTGTTTGTGTGTGTGTGTGTGTGTGTGTGTGTGTGTGTGTGTGTGTGTGTGTGTGTGTGTGTGTGTGTGTGTGTGTGTGTGTGTGTGTGTGTGTGTGTGTGTGTATCATGAGTGTTGCACTTGGTCACGATTCCTGAAGGAGCATGCGGTGGAAAAGAAGGAGAGGAAGAGGAGAATAAGGAAGAAGAGGAAGAGGTGGTGCAAGTAAAGGCAAAGGGAAACGAGGAGGAAGAGAAGTACGTAGAAAGATGAAAGGGAACACAAGAGAAAGGCCGTTGGTTTATAACAAGGTTGCCTGCTTTTAGTAATTTATTCTTTTCTACGGCACTCCTCTACTGCTTGCCTGCATGGGTAGGATAGAGAGGTGAAAAGGAGGGAGAGCACAGTGGTGAGAGAGGCCACGGAAACATGACTTAAGGTGAAGGAGGACGAAGAAAAAGGGAAGAATGAAGGAACAGAGAGAGAGAGAGAGAGAGAGAGAGAGAGAGAGAGAGAGAGAGAGAGAGAGAGAGAGAGAGAGAGAGAGAGAGAGAGAGAGAGAGAGAGAGAGAGACCCAACCAAAGCAAGTGCACCCCAAAAGATGACAGAAGAAAAGAAAAAGAAAAATGTACAGAAAAACCCTGACCTCAAAGAAGATTCTAAAGAAACTCCCAGAAACAGCCTCGATGAATGGGGGTAAAGGCACCTGAGTGAATGCTGCGCCTGGGCGACGAGGTGAAACTAATGAGGAAGTATGAGGTGCAGAGATAAATGCTTAAAAGATACTCGTCTTTAGGTACAGAGGCAATTGGGTACACAGAGAAAGAAAGACTGGGAAGGGAAGGGAAGGGAAGGGAGGCAGGTAGGTGCGTACAGTAACATAGGGAAGGTGGGAGGTGGACTCGTGGCCTGATGGGAATCGCGTAGATGGATGCAGGTGTCAGGTTCAGGTCATAAAGGGGATGAATGCGAATGACTCAAAACACACTCAAGCCTCGACTGTAACCTTCCCTGACCTCCTTGCTCGTCTCACCTTGTCTGGGTTGGTCTCCCTCTCTCTCTCTCTCTCTCTCTCTCTCTCTCTCTCTCTCTCTCTCTCTCTCTCTCTCTCTCTCTCTCTCTCTCTCTCGCGCGCGCGCGCGCGTTACAATTATGGATCGTATATTTTTTTTTCTCTCCTTTTTTAAAGCTTTCTCTCTCATCTTAAACTATACACTCCTCTCTATTTTTCTTTTATATCTTACTATACACTTATTTTTCCTATAATTAACTTAAATTTACCAATTTCTCTTTGATACTTTTCCTCTCTTTCCTTGTTTTATCTTTCTTCTACCTTACCTCAATTATTTTAAATCAATTATTCACCTTAAACCATTCACTCCATTCTGTGTGTTTCCTCTGTTCCCTTTCTCACAATCTTTCTTCTACCTTACTGCGTTCTCCCTTGATTTGCAATCCTTTCATGTTTCATTTCAGTTTCCATCTTACTATATTTTCCAATCCAGATCACTCGTGTATCTCCTCATCCCAGTCAATCTTTATATATAACGGAAAGATTGATGGAGAGAACGAGAAAAAACCTGACCTCAGTCACTCAACTCTATCGTACCGTTCTCTTCTTCCTTCTCGTGTTTTTTTTAAGAAGATTGTCATGAGTTTTCTACAATGTCCTATAGGGGCGTGGGAGACTATGATATATTCTCTTTTGGTCTTCTTTTGGTCTTGGCCTTTCGAGATTACTGCTATAAATATTCCACAATCTCCTGTGATCGTGTTGGAGGCTGACAAGAAAATCGACGCGGTATTAATTGCCTTGCGAAAAAAAAAAAAAAATGCTGGTGTTTGTTAGCTGATGTAAAAGCTCTTGTAGTAGAGTGTGTGAAGAAAGAGAATTGTGTATCATGGGCTTAAACTGTGCCAAGGAACTCACAAAGCGCCCTGGTACCTTTTAGAATAAGTTGTGAGTCGAGGAGCGGCGCAGGAGAGGGAAGTAAATATTGGGAGGCCGGAGTTTGGGGAGCAAGGGATGTATGCCTCTCGAGTTTGGAGAAGCAAAACAAAACATCAAAACAGTTGTGCTTTAGGTAGATTTTCCCCTGAAACTAAAACGCTTCCTGTTGGTTAAGTGATTGGTCTTATTTCTGTCTTTTTACCTTTCTTTTGGCTTCCTTGCTTTCTCAATCCTGTCTGCATCCGGCTGTCTCTCTCTCTCTCTCTCTCTCTCTCTCTCTCTCTCTCTCTCTCTCTCTCTCTCTCTCTCTCTCTCTCTCTCTCTCTCTCTCTCTCTCTCTCTCTCTCTCTCTCTCTCTCTCTCTCTCTCTCTCTCTCTCTCATTTCCTCTCATGCCTTCACACCCCTCCTCTATCATGCCAGTCCTAATGACGGTGCTTTTCTTAACTGGTCTATAACTCCTTACATACCAATTTAATGGAATGAAGAGCACATAATTACTTCAACTAAAACGTCAGGAAGAGATTTACTCACCTACCTAAGCGTTAAAGCACTGACTACATGGGTCCAGTGAAGAAGTAAAATAGGATATTGTCTATTAGTCATGTAAATTTCTTCAACAAAGGTTACCTATTTAAGGAAACAAACTCATCTCCTCCCTTCATGTTGTCTTCGTGATATTGGGGTCTAGGAGAGGGATGCAGGATGTAATGGGCGCCAAGACGTCCTTCTGTACAGCCTGCTTTGTGGGTGGCTTAGTAAACGTGCGCCTTGGGAAACCTAATGAATATGAAAAGCGATTGACGCGGATGAAGCAATATGCGCAGCGCTCCTTAGGGAGTATTACCGACGACAAGACTCACAGGTCCACGTAATGGAGGTCAGGGGCGGCTTACACACAACTCTGCTCTCCTTGAATGAAAATAAATGGAGAATAAATAGTAAATAAGTGAACAAGCAAGTGCAAATACAATACAATATAGTAACATATAAAAATATAATTCCATCCTCTTCCTTGAATCTCATTCCAGTCTTTGATCGGAGGAACTTTGAACCTATCTGTGTTCACATTAATAGATTCACATAATGTGAAATAGTACAATGCATGATTGTAATATATACGTAGGTTATAATGATATATTATATTGACAATATATATGTATATTATAATTATTACTAGGATTCCTACGCTCTCCTCATCAACTCCTCTTATTATTATTAAAAAGAAAAGCAAGTCAGTGTTCGTGAGTTTCGTCAAATCCCGGAAGCGTGTGAAGGCGGGAAGCGAACAGAACGGGAGATGGATTAGTGCTGAGCGTGCACTCAAGGGAAAGAGAAGAGGAGAGGGAGGGAGACAGAGTGAGACTAAGAAAAGGATATTGTAAAGCAAGGGGAGCGTTACATCTGCAGTACAGCTTGCGGCAATGGAGGAGATGGGTTACAGTTAGGCAGCTAACAGATAAAAGACCAAGTGAAGAATGAGATGTGTGGCGCGTGGAATATGGGAGTGAAGAGGAGTGAGTGAGATGAAAGCTTGAGGGGGAAAGGGTTAAGCTGACGGGAGGGATGAAGGGCAGAGCACGAGATGACACACAGCATTTTCAGCTTCTCTAACTTTGTCTCCGTGACGCGGTACTGCTTAACACACCCTGCTTTATCTTTCTGCCTCGCCAACTGATGTGTCTTACTCCCGTCCCCTCCTCCTCCTCCTCCTCCTCCTCCTCCTCCTCCTCCCCCTCCTCCTCCTCCTCCTCCCCCATCTTCCTTCTCCTCTTCTTACTAATTTCCTACATCCTTTTATTTCCCTACGTTCTGCAGTAAAGGTATGATTTAAAGATATACCAGTTTATAATCTTGATTTCTAAACTATGTATCTTTTTTTTTTTTTTGCTTTTTTTTCTGCTGCTGTTGTCAATGGATAATAAAAATGAATAGTTGTTCCGAGTTTTCACTATAAGCTGATGACGTCGTTAAATGATTCAGCTCTCTTGGCATTTTAGTATTGAATGTTTTGGCAGAAGCACACTCGTATTTCCCTTCTACGGAGTGTACTGCATACAAATATATTTTCCAGACACATGTACAGTATTTCTCCTCTCTTGCTTGCCTCCTCTACAAATACATTTCACTTCTTCCCTCTCTTCACTGCCATCACTTCCATCTTTCTCAATCCACCTTAATTTTTGCCTCAACGCTGAAGTTTCAACATCCCCCTTTCATTTTACGAGCATCTCCTGCCCTCTTCGTCCTTGCCGTGTCCACCCTTCCTTCCTTCCTTCCTTGCCCTCATTCACTGCCTGCCTTATATCTTTCTTTCCTTACTCTCCCTTTCTTTCTCGCTCTCTCCCTCTTTCCTTCCATCCTTCCCTGCCTCACTCCATCTGTCAATTTACTAAGGTGTATGCAACGTGTTTGGGAACCTTGATCTTCCTTAACTAAAACAAGTAACAAAATTCTCTCTCTCTCTCTCTCTCTCTCTCTCTCTCTCTCTCTCTCTCTCTCTCTCTCTCTCTCTCTCTCTCTCTCTCTGAACACCTTTCTTTTTCCTCCTCCTGCTCCTCCCCTCGTGCCAGGCGTGCATAAGAGAGCGATGTTTGGTCCTTTTCCCGCCAGTTTCCATTCATCAGGTCACTCACACACTCCCACACTCGTACTTCTCTTTCCGTGTCTCTGGTTCCTCCCGCAGCGTATGCACACCAGAGAGGATGCGAGGAAGGGAGAGGGAAGATATGCACCTGCTGGCTTCGTCTTTATGGAGTCACGCCTGCAGGATGTAAGCTTTAACCGCTACAAAATAATTTACATTTATCTTTATCACCTTACTCGTGCATTTTTATACTGCACTGTCAATGCCTGCAAGTAAAATGTCTTTATTTCTATTATATTATTATCATTATTATTATTATTATTATTATTATTATTATTATTATTATTATTATTACTATTATTATTATCATTATTATTTAACTGTTTAGTTATTGTCCAGCTCATTCATTGAATAAAGAGAAACAGACAGCCTGCATGAAAAATCTGCCTCCTTCGGCGGATAAAAAAACCCCGAGAATTTCTACCTGACAAACATATTTATTGAGTTCCCTTGTGTTTTACACAAAGGCGAGCATCTCCCACGGACACCACGAAATCCATTACAAGCGAATAAATGACTAATACACTGTGATTTGCCATTATGATAAGTGGATATTCTTAATAGACCAAACAAGATAATATTTCCGAATATTTGTGGCGAAATTCTGTTGCAATGCCTTTGTGTTTCAACGAGCTTTCCCTTTAATACTGCTGTTTTTTTTTTTTATTAGATCAAAGAACAAAGAATTCCGTAGCAAAACCTCCTCTTCGTCCTGCTTTTCTTCAGTATCATCATCATCATCATCATCATCATCATCATCATCATCATCATTATCATTGTCATAGTAATCATCATAACCATAAGCCTGTATTATCCTCCCGTGGCTGTACAAGATCACAAAATGCATGTACAATGTTCTACCACACCTAACTTTGGCCAACACTTGAGGGAAAAAGGGAGGCGTGGATACAGTCTAATAGTACACATAATGACACTTTTATCGTCTGCACAACCATCACCACCACTACCACCACCACCACCACCACCGGCAGGACACATCCACAGGCAGCCATCCTCGAAGGTTCACCCATTCCCTCTCTGCGTGGACAAGGGGACGAGAGTGTTAAGAGACCGACCGACCACTCGCCTCACTCTGGCCATCAGAGGGAAGGACTCATCAGGAAGACTGTTAAGTGTGTGTGTGTGTGTGTGTGTGTGTGTGTGTGTGTGTGTGTGTGTGTGTGTGTGTGTGTGTGTGTGTGTGTGTGTGTGTGTGTGTGTGTATGCAGAGGAATGACTGACAAGACAGAGAGAGAGAGAGAGAGAGAGAGAGAGAGAGAGAGAGAGAGAGAGAGAGAGAGAGAGAGAGAGAGAGAGAGAGAGAGAGAGAGAGAGAGAGAGAGAGAGAGAGAGAGAGACGAAGACAAAGACGCAGACAAATAAACACAAACATGCAAGACCAAGAAAAGAAAGAAGCGAGGAAGAAGAAAAACACACGTGGGTAACGCGACAATGGTTTCCCTTTAAGGTGTGACAATAAAGCACACCGAATATTTATGACTAAATTAAAACTCTCTCTCTCTCTCTCTCTCTCTCTCTCTCTCTCTCTCTCTCTCTCTCTCTCTCTCTCTCTCTCTCTCTCTCTCTCTCTCTCTCTCTCTCTCTCGCTCTCTTTCACAGCACTGACCTGAAAAGATAAGGACTTGTTACTGGCACTCTCCAAAGCAGCCAGGCACAGTTTGCCCACCATACTGAATGGGTCTAGTCAGCGTGGTAGTAAAAGAAAGCGGTGGGTGCGGCGGACCACAATGCAGGCGTGAAGTGAACAAAGAGACACGCAACAGAGAGGAAGGAGAAGGAAACGTCAACAGCACCGGAGAAAAACAACCTATTTCAAGTTTAGCGAGCCTGACCTAACCTGAGCAGCCTTGTAGGATTGGCATCACCTATTAGAGTCTATATATCAGTGGTTATCAATGATATCCACGGGATGCCTTGTTTGTCCACTCTCGCGTCCACGCTGCCACTATGGACCGTATCTGAAATACTCGGCTCAGCGCTTCCACTGTTTAAAGAGGATCTAGTTGAAGTTGTGCGTGTTTCTAAGGCTATTTTTTACGGTTCTAGTGACAGATTACCACGATTTCTCTATTATTAAAAGAAGAAACAGTTATGAAAACCCAGCTAGTAACCTCGGTGGCCTTTAAAAGTTGTCGTGGTGACAAGACAAAGCATTTCTGAATAGGTCTCCATTATCCAATGTTATGTTCCGGCCGTTCAAACCAGTGAAATACCACGACCTCACAGACAACAGACAGTCTACACCACAGGTTATTCCTCGCTAAGGGTAATCATTTGTGACGACAAGAAGCAACGTATCATCGAAGGACACCAAGGTCAGTTATCCCTCACATATTTGTTAATTACTTTTTATGTCTATAGACTCTTTCAGTTCCCTCATTCATATTCACAAAATCTACATAATTATATATATATATTTTTGTTTAGTTTACTACTATATTAATATCGATGCCATTATCAGGGTGCTTTTTTTTGTTTATAGAGGGGGACTTTTTATACAATGGACCGTTTTTTTATACAGCGGGAGTTTTCATTATACAGGGCCTTTTTTATACAATGGACTTTTTTATGCATATGACCTTTTTTTTATATAGAGGACTTTATTCTTGTACAGTGTACCTTCTTTATATACAATAAACTTTATTTTTAAACATTTTACTTTTTATATGCAGTGGGTCTTTCTTACACAGTGCGTTTTATTTTATACAAAGGCCTTTTTTTTTAAACAGTCTATTTCTTTTTAACATATATATTAACTATAATATAATTCATGTTTTTTTTAATTGCCCTTAGCCAATACTCCTCTAACATAAAAAAAACAAAAATAAATAAATAAATAAAAACACTACTAATAGCATCATTACCAGCTGCAATGTCAGGAACGCAGCTTCGGGTAATATTTCCTGTTTGTTGAGGGGAGGTGGTGTTCCGCTCTCCATTGCTCTGCCTCGTGAATTATTTGTTGGTAACTTTTGACGAAATCGAATTTTTTAAACTTGAAATTGCCTATGACACTTTTCGGACCACAGAAAGGATCCACACACAAGTCAAGTTCTATCCAATTTTGAGTGTGCTAGAAGAATACTGTCACACATATTTTCGTTCTTTTTATATGCATAGACTATTATTATTATTATTATTATTATTATTATTATTATTATTATTATAATATTGTTGTTATTATATGTACATAAACAAGTAATTTCCTGAGTAAAGGCGATCTACACTATTTTTCTGTTTGTTTCTTCTTTTGCTGCATGACCATTTATTTCCTTTTCAGTTTTTTTTCTCTCTCCCTCTCTCTCTCTCTCTCTCTCTCTCTCTCTCTCTCTCTCTCTCTCTCTCTCTCTCTCTCTCTCTCTCTCTCTCTCTCTCCCTTTCCCTCTCTTTCATCAATAAACCTTCAAGACATGCACTCTCCTAGCCTGGTCTCCATTTCTGTAAGGTATTTTTCTTCCTTATTGCCATTTCTTGACAAAACTCTCGCCAATAGTCCTTCATGCCATACACTCACAGATCGACTAAAGGGCACATGCACCTTCTCATGCTATTTTATTAACATACGTAGCTGGTCACAAGGGCGAGGTGAATGGTAGCCGGGACACCTTTATGTCGATAACGATTGTACAGTACACCGCAGCTACCGTGCCCCTCTCAAATCATGAAGCTTGAATCCATATACAGTTCTTGTGGAGGAAAATTTTAAAGTATCTGTGGGCTCTACGACATAACTTATTTCGACAATCATAAGGAATACACGAAATGTATATATGGACAGGCCGAACAGAAGCTATCGGCCAATCAGCAGCCGGGCGTGAGTACATCCGAGCAGTGGACAAGCGCGAGCAACACGGGCCGCTGCGTGATCGCCGCGTTTATAGCAGCACAACATCCCAATACGACGCTGCGTACATCAATGTCGCCCAAGATCTATCGCACCATAAAGTACAGTCGTCGTAACGATGAATATTACATGGCGAATCCCGTCACTGTGGCCCCACATAAGACTGTAAGGTGCTGTGCTGCTGTTCTGAAGGCAATACGTTATTACAAATGGCGCTCTTGAAGCCACCTTGTTGACACCACTGGCCGGAACACGGCGCCACGTGCGCCAAAGCAAACAAACAATATTCACAAATTCTTGTCTATGCTTGATTTACTGAAGTGTTCCTTGGTTCAAAGAAACGCATTGTGTCCTTATTCTGTGTTGTATTATTTGATCACTAGAATGAAGTTCAAAATGAGTGGAAATTTGTTATTGATTAAATAAGAAAAATGCGTTGTATTGATATCTATACTTAGATGTTGTTTGCTTTTTCGCATTCCATTCGTGTTTAATGTTTTTCTTCTTCGTGTACATTATTGATGAAGTTTTCCTTCAAGTGATCGTATAAATATGTTATTGATAGCTTTAAAAAACAAATCGAGTAGAACTAATATGTAGAATTCGATAATATGTGTTTCGTATATTTTTTTCTTTAATATTTATGAATTGTAGTCTTCCCTGTTTTCAGTGGTATTTTCGTGTTATTTTCTAATCTTCCTTGATCAGATGGAGGGAAACAGCAGAAATCTCCTCTTTGAATATTCAAGAGATTTTTTTCTTGAAAATTTAAAATGCAATTAAAAAATCAACACACGTAAAAAAAAGTTATGGATAGTACTTCTCTCAGCTTATACCGACAGTGTGTGTGTGTGTGTGTGTGTGTGTGTGTGTGTGTGTGTGTGTGTGTGTGTGTGTGTGTGTGTGTGTGTGTGTGTGTGTGTGTGTGTGTGTGTGTGTGTGTGTGTGTGTGTGTGTGTGTGTGTGTGTGTTTATTGTTAATGTTGAGCACAGGTCGCCTGTATGAAAACAAATAAGAAACCCACCGGGAATTTCAATGCTACTCTTAGGAAATCACAACAAAATATTTCATATACGCATATTTACTTTCAAATTAACTTTCATATTTTCGTCTCAGCGAAGTATTTGCAGAGGAGGAGGAGGAGGAGGAGGAGGAGGAGGAGGAGGAGGAGGAGGAGGAGGAGGAGGAATACAAAGGAATACAAAGGAAAGCCAAACAGCAACATACCTTTTGGTCCTTGCAAGGCTGTTAGGTAACAACTAACTAGCTACAGGGAAGAGAGACAGAACAGCATAGCAGAAAGAGACTGGAAGAGGAGGAGGAGGAGGAGGAGGAGGAGGAGGAGGAGGAGGAGGAGGAGGAGGAGGAGGAGGAGGAGGAGGAGGAGGAGAAGGAGGAGGAGGAAGAGGAGGAGGAGGAGGGGGAAAGTGAAGATGAGGAAGACGAGGAGGACAAGGAGGTGACGAAGAGCAAAAATGAAAAGAAAGAACAATGAAATTAGGAGAGAAAAGAAAAACATAAGAACAAAACAGTAGAGGGAGAGGAAAGACGAAAGATAATAATGTGGAAAAATGCATGATGAAAAAAAGGATCAGAGAACCGAAAAGAAAAAAATAAGAGAAAGTGAATAAAGAACAAAATATATATATTCTTCCTAAAGATTCCAAACACAAATGCTCGATGAAGCAAACTCATGATTTATTCACCTGCATAATGTAGCTTCAAATTCACCCACATCAGAGAGAGAGAGAGAGAGAGAGAGAGAGAGAGAGAGAGAGAGAGAGAGAGAGAGACGAACATGTATACGAAGAGTTAAGTAAAGCCCGTGAGATTGGAAGGCAGCCTTTTCATACCCAGGGGAATCACATGCTCATCTGAATACCGTCTCGAGATGGACCGGGAAGAGGCTGTGCATGTTTCCCTTCACTGCCTGATTACCGCCTCTCCTTTGGCGGCGGAGAGGAACGAACGTCTTGATCCTCGGACGCTTTTCTCCTTGGTAAGTAAAGAATAATCTCACATTTTATCAACGGAAGGAAGAAGAGAAAGTGTTTTTCACGGCTATCATAACCTAAGCAAACTATCTACCTGTACCTGTCTATCTATCTCTCCGGTGATAGATTTTGCAGGAAGAAAACGGGAATAAGAAAAGAACGTTCGTAAGAAACAAGACTACATTAGACCAACTAGGAGACAATAAAGAGACCGATCGTACGAGGAGACAAATACACGCAGCGAGTGAGTCAGAAATAAATAGTGAGAAAAAGAGAAAGCTGCTGGGAGAGTAAATACGGCAAGAGTGCAACACAGACACGTAACACTGAGAGGAACAATAAAAGCCACGCACACACCATGACAGTCACTGAGAGAGACGGAGAGGATGACCAGGAGGAGGAGGAGGAGGAGGAGGAGGAGGAGGAGGAGGAGGAGGAGGGAGATGAGGAGAAGGAGGAGGAGGAGGAGGAGGAGGAGGAGGAGGAGGAGGAGGAGGAGGAGGAGGAGGAGGAGGAGGAGGAGAGGGAAAGGAGGAAGGAGGATGAGGGGGAGGAGGAAGAGGAGGACGACTGGAGACGGTAGAGAAAGTGAAGGCGAAAGACATTAGACGAAAAAGGAGGAGGAGGAGGAGGAGGAGGAGGAGGAGGAGAAGGAGGAGGAGGAAGAGAGCTAAAAGATAATGACAGCAACGGCGACTTGGAGGACATTGTAAAAAACATGAATAATACAACAAAACATGCACCTGTATTAAAAATAACACATAATACGTAAACAAAAAGAAAAAAATAAGGATGGCAAGAACAAAGAAAGGTGCAGTGAAGTATTGAAATCTCCTGAGGTCTTGAAGAGAGACAATCAAATGCTCTTGAGAAGTAGCAGCTGGTAAGAGAGAAAAAAGAATACGAGATTGAGGAAACGGCAAGGGAAACAAAAGCCCTTCCACTGCCCTTTTCCAGCCTGGCTAATGGAAGCTAATGGACGCCACTGAACGCTTCCAGACATTTGCAAGGCAGGTGACGCGCCGGACTGGAACACAACCATGGCCTCGCTGTCCTGCTTTTCTCCCTCTTTCGTGGCCGTGACGCGAACCAAATGCCAAATTGTCCTCCATCGTTTGTCTGTTTTTCTTTCTTTCCTTCTTTGTGTGTGTGTGTGTGTGTGTGTGTGTGTGTGTGTGTGTGTGTGTGTGTGTGTGTGTGTGTGTGTGTGTGTGTGTGTGTGTGTGTGTGTGTGTGTGTGTGTGTTGTGTGTGTTCATTGGTCTTGGTTTGTCTGAGTCTCTCTATTTGATTTATGTGATTTCTTCTTCCCAGAAACCTCTCTCTCTCTCTCTCTCTCTCTCTCTCTCTCTCTCTCTCTCTCTCTCTCTCTCTCTCTCTCTCTCTCTCTCTCTCTAACTTAACTGTGCATACCTCAATAAGAGATAACAAGAAAAAGAAAAGAAAAGTAACAGAAATAGGCCAAATTACGAGTAAAATTTGAAAAGAATATCTAGTATCTAGACTACAAGATAAAAACTGAATTCTTTTCTTCCGAGCTTGAATAAAAGACAAAATACAGTCCAGACGTGTCCAGCAGAGGCCAGTCCCTGCAAAGCGCATTATTTTTGCATCATAATTGAATACCAAACCCAGTAATATCCGTGACAGAGATGGTTTGTGGGGAAGGGCATGGAAAGGCAGGAATAACCAGTAATAAAGATTTTGGTAAATGTCAAGTGTTTTCTTCTGTCCATCTTTCTGTTATTGACGTAAAAGCCACCATTATTGCATGCACACAAAATGGACTTTTGTAGAAAACGAAAAAAAGCTCATCGACAGGTGGCGGACAGGAGAGAAGAAAGAATAAAACAACAGAAGATAAAAGGAATTAGAAAACATGTACGTATGGTCCACAGCTCAAAATATTATAACAACGCCGATAATTTTCTTATGATCACGGTTCTGAGCTTTTATTGAATTTTTCAAACTTTTCTTGCATTGATCGTGTTTATCTTCTTTTCTCAAGATGTCAGAATCAATACCACACAATCTCGTCCTGCAAGAAAATGTTCGCATTATTATTTTTTGGGGAACCAGTTTAAGACATGTATTGACCATGCATGAATGTTTAATTCCCTAATATTTACTTTCTTTTTTATTTTGCTGAGTTAGTGTATCTCTCCGTCTATCAGTTGTTTTTGTTGCCCCCTCCCCCCTCTCTCTCTCTCTCTCTCTCTCTCTCTCTCTCTCTCTCTCTCTCTCTCTCTCTCTCTCTCTCTCTCTCTCTCTCTCTCTCTCTCTCTCTCTCTCTCTCTCATACATCTTTTCAGTCATCCCTAAAAAAGATAACCCTAACATTCAGGCCACAAACTAAGCAAATAATCGTTTCCAATACTAATCTTGGCTCCCTTTCCGCTTCTATTCCTTTTCTTGGCTTCAATCGATTTTCCTTTACAGTTCTATAACCTTCTTTTAAAATTATATATATTTATGGTCTCAAATTGAAGTGTTTCAAGGACAACTCAGCCTGACCTTCACCTTTCCTACCGTGCAAAATATTGAAGCGAGGAAGATCCTGATTATGATATTTTTTTCATATCAATCTGTGAGAATTTCTTTATAG
>NC_087156.1:7550000-7580000 GCF_035594125.1 Scylla paramamosain
GAGGAGGAGGAGGAGGAGGAGGAGGAGGAGGAGGAGGAGGAGGAGGAGGAGGAGGAGGAGGAAGAGAAGGAGGAGGAGGAGGAGGAGGAGGAGGAGGAGGAAAGGAAGAAGAAGAAGAAGAAGAAGAAGAAGAAGAAGAAGAAGAAGAAGAAGAAGAAGAAGAAGAAGAAGAAGAAGAAGAAGAAGAAGAAGAAGAAGAAGAAGAAGAAGAAGAAGAAGAAGAAGAAGAAGAAGAAGAAGAAGAAGAAGAAGAAGAAGAAGAAGAAGAAGAAGAAGAAGAAGAAGAAGAAGAAGAAGAAGAAGAAGAAGAAGAAGAAGAAGAAGAAGAAGAAGAAGAAGAAGAAGAAGAAGAAGAAGAAGAAGAAGAAGAAGAAGAAGAAGAAGAAGAAGAAGAAGAAGAAGAAGAAGAAGAAGAAGAAGAAGAAGAAGAAGAAGAAGAAGAAGAAGAAGAAGAAGAAGAAGAAGAAGAAGAAGAAGAAGAAGAAGAAGAAGAAGAAGAAGAAGAAGAAGAAGAAGAAGAAGAAGAAGAAGAAGAAGAAGAAGAAGAAGAAGAAGAAGAAGAAGAAGAAGAAGAAGAAGAAGAAGAAGAAGAAGAAGAAGAAGAAGAAGAAGAAGAAGAAGAAGAAGAAGAAGAACTAAATTAGTGCGTTTGATGAGGTGGATGAGGCTGATGAGACAATGAAGGAGGAGGAGGAGGAAAAGTAGGAGAGATAAGAAGGATAAAAGATGAGAAGGAAGAGAAGTACGAGGGAGAAGAGAAGTGGGGGCACGAAATGATCTGCAAATTGACTTAGAGTTTCACTTAGTTGTGTCGTACTGTTTGAAGAGGCAAGGGAAACTTTACAACTCAAATAATTGCCTGGAATGCTGATGCACTTTTTTTTTTTTTTTTTTGGTAGTGTGAGGAAGGCAAAGGAAACACCATTATCTTCGTGTAGCTGTAATAAATCTCACTCTCTCACGTACATCATTCTTCTACATAGTCAGTCCCTCTAAATAATGCATGCCTCTAGTCTTCAAATATTTAAACTTGTCTTGTAATCCTATATAATTTTTATTCCATCCTTTCTGTGCTGCCACATGAATTTTGTAGATGAATCAAATATTTAACAAAATGTTCACTTCTCTGTCATATCTACATTACCTTTACATCCTCCTTCGTGTTTTCGTTTTTTTTAGATGCTCTCTTACCCTCCTGCAGAAATTATTATTATTATTATTATTATTATTATTATTATTATCATTATTATTATTATTATTATTATTATTATTATTACCTTTATTTCGTCTGGTCCACTAAGGTGAGGTCTCTTTTTGTTGGACATGATCGATGTCGTAATGGAACGTTTGGTATTTATAGAACTTCAGGTTAGGGTTTTGACTGCCAGTGTCCATAACCTTTAATTTATCTAAGGTAAAGGACATGTGTCATTTCTCACTCCAGTTTACAGGTCCATAATTGCTGCGCCACAACATAACACAATACTCCTCCGTGTAGTTTTACGGGTATATTTTTAAACAACAGTACAGGAGCGCAGTTCAAAAGGGAAGTTTACGTATAAAGTACATAAATCTATATTAATTCACCCCTGCTCCTTTTCCTTGCCTGAGATGAAATAAGCCATCAGATCGCGTCTCGAAGTCACCCTCATTGTGATCTGAAACGTTAATAGTAATAGAACTCCACTCTAATTCCACCCAACGTCTCACAAACCAACAATCAAGCTCCTGGAAGTCCCTCGCTTCACCACAAGGGATAAAGACCTTACAGGCTAACGTGCAGCGCTATAAGATATTCACTGAACAAATTCCTGAGGCAGCCATGCGTTTAGTCTATTTGCTCAAGATTAATAAGGTTTCAATTATGCACGGTCGTGAAATATTCCTTGGGACCTGGGGCAAGCAAGGACGCAGTGCAGTGTTTCACATGAGTATAATATAGCCACGAATTACATAAAGAATTTAGATTTATTTGTGATGTGGGAGGCTCGATGATTTGTGCGTATGTCGCGTTCCTTGTGTGCATGTTGATGTGAGTATTGGTGAGTCTTCATTCCCTGTAATTATTCTTTTCTGCAGGTTTTCAGGTATGGTCATTTGTCTCTCTCTCTCTCTCTCTCTCTCTCTCTCTCTCTCTCTCTCTCTCTCTCTCTCTCTCTCTCTCTCTCTCTCTCTCTCTCTCTCTCTCTCATTATCAACCCTCCCCTCCATCTCCTCTCTTTCCATTATCAGACCCCACCCTCCCTCTCTCTCTCTCTCTCTCTCTCTCTCTCTCTCTCTCTCTCTCTCTCTCTCTCTCTCTCTCTCTCTCTCTCTCTCTCTCTCTCTCTCTCTCTCTCTCCCTCCTGGCCGCTGTCATCACCAGTCCCTCCTTTGCCTTAAACACCGTCGCTGGACCTGCATTCTCTTTTTTCCCTCTCTTTCCCTCTCTTTCTCTTGATCTCACTCTTTTAATTTTCTTCCTGTTTTGGTCCTATTTTTCCTCTCTCCCTTCGCTCAATTACATTCCGATCCAATTTTCCCCTTGTCTTCCTCCAGCCTGGCCTTCACAAAATTAGTTTCTCCACAGCATTTTCTTCCAATACCCAATCTACATTTTCACCATCCCCTTCTCCACCCCCACGATATATAGAGGGAGCCCCCTACATACGTACATGCTGGACACTTCATACACCCTGCCCCACCACCACCCATTTCCCTCCTCTATTACCTACCGTTTTTAATTCATATTCACTCCCGTACATTCTTTTTTTCGGATTTATACATATTTTTTTAATCTCCCAGATACGTCCATCACAGGCCCCCACGTGCAGGTCTCCCGGGCCTGCCAACTACATCGATCCTGCATGGGAGAGGACGCGGAGGAAGAGGAGGAGGAAGAAGAGAGAGGGGATGAGGGAGTGGTGGGGTGACAGGAGGGAGAAATGACAGAGTGGGGAAAGGTAGGCACACTGGTGGGAGGGTAAGTGGTATTAGGCGATTGTGATAAATGAGGGGAGAAAGAAGGGGAGGACGTGACGACGGTGGTGGTGGTGGTGGTGGTGGTGGATGGCAGGAACAAAGGGGGAGAGAGAGTGACGTTGATAGGATAGGAGAGGGACGGTAACTCAAGGGGGTGTGTAAGTTTGAGGGGGAGCGAGGAAAGGGGTGTGAAGGGGTGCGTAACTGTGTAAGGTGTTAATACGTAAGGTAGATTAGAGGGAGGCGAGGGGAAGGGACGCAGGTTAAATGGGTAAAAGAGAAAACGGACCGCTCTACACTACACCGGGGGCGGGGGAGAGGGGTGACTGTGGCGGGAATGTTGCTAGCGGCTGCCTGATGAGGAAAAGTGTAGAGGTTCTTGTCATAACTCCAGGCTTGTTGTGACGTGGTGGTGATGATCGTGTTGATGATGAGGGTGGTGGAAGGAAGGAAGGAAGGACTAAAGCCTGGAAATAGAAAGCGAGGCCAAAAAATGGAAGGAGGTATGATGGTGGTGGTGGTGCTGGTGGTGTCGTAGGAGGAGGAAAAGGAAAAAGAGGAAGAGGAGGAGGAGGAGGAGGAGGAGGAGAGCAAGGAGGAGGAGGGGAAAGAAGACGAAGACCAGAAAGACAAGGAAAAACAAAACGATGATAAAGACGAGAAGCAACAAAAACGAGCAAAAAAAAAAAAAAAGCAGCAGCAGACTTATTTATTGGCCCTGATGAAATTGTGTAAAATAAACTACAGTAACTAAAGTAAGAAATGGAGGATAGCAAAAGACGAAGGAAAATCAAAGGAGGAGAACTGTAGGGCGGTAGGTAGGAAGGAAGGAAGGAAGGAAGGAAGGAAGGAAGGGAGGAGGGGTGGAGGGGATGATGGATGGTGGGGAGAAGGGGAAAGGCTGATACGTGTGTAGGGGAGGGGGGCGTCCCTAGTGTGCTTGCGTGCTGCTCTGGTGATTAGGGCACACCAAACTACCCCTCCACATCAACATCATCCTTTTTTTGAGACCACTCCACCTTCCATTTCCTCTTCCTACTCTTCCGCTTCCTATTATTTATCCCATTTTTTTTCTTCTTTTTTTCGACCTCTCTCAGTGTTCTTCTCCCTCCCCTCCTTGCAATTTTCTGTTCTTTTTTCTTGTTCTTATTACGAGTCATCTTTTTTTTCTTTTATACCTTCTTCGATATCTTTGTCTTTTCTTCTATTATCCTCCCCTCCTCCTCCCCCTCCTTATCATGCTTCTACTTCTTTTCTTCCTGCTCATACATTTTACTTCCCCCACTATGCTCAACTCCTCCTCCTTCTCCTCCTCCTCCTCCTTCTCCTCCTCCTCCTCCTCCTCCTCCTCCTCCTCCTCCTCCTCCTCCTCCTCCTCCTTCTTCTTCTTCTCCCCGTCCTCCTTCTCCTCCTTCTTCCTTTTTCTCCTCCTAGTCCTCCCCCATCTACACCTCCTCCTCCTCCCTCTACACCATCTCCTTCCTCGTCTCCAGAAGACGAGGATAAAGAGGACAGTGGGAGGAGGGAAGGGAGGGGCACTCAAGAAAAATGTCGTAATATTTTCATTTCTATATATATTTCCTTTTTTACGTAGGATCTAAAGAAGGAAGGAAGGAGAGTTTCTGACAAAATGAGAAAAAAAAAATCATTGAAGGAGGGTTGTGAATATTAATTTTTGTGATGAATAGCCGTCGCCGCCGCCGCTGTCGCCGCCGCCACCACCACCACCACTCAGGTACAAGACTCATCCCTGCTCTTCATTTCCAAATATTCAGGAAAAAGGTTCCCATGTGCTGTAATATTGCTTCTTCTTCATCCAGCGTCCTAAAACCTTCGCCTAACGCATATCTCTTCCTGGCTATTACACCCTTCTCTCTTCCCCCTTCTCCTCTTCCTTCTGCTTCACCTCCTCCTCCTCTTTTTTTCCTCCTTCTCTTTCACCTCCTACCCCTTCCTCTCATATTCTTCTTGCTTCATCTGGATTTTCGAGTTGCAAAAAAAAGCACCTTGAATTTTCTAGCTGCGTTTGCTGAATCAAATAGAACTTCTTAAAAGGATATTTCGAGGCCAAACGAGGCAAAAAATTTAAACACTGAAGTGAATGCTGGCGTCGCGAAAAAGGAGCGGCGGCGCGTGAAGCAATGAGATGCCCATTTAAGCCCCAATCTAAAATGCATGGGATTGACGGCAGGCACTTTTTTATTTTTCTCGAGATTAAGGTCTGATTTTTTTTTTCGTGATTATTAATGAAAGGGAGATGTCACGGAGAAAGAGGAGAGGAGAAGGAGGAAAAGGAGGAAGAGGAGGAGGAGGAGGAGGAGGAGGAGGAGGAGGAGGAGGAGGAGGAGGAGGAGGAGGAGGAGGAGTATGCTTATGTAGCCTCCCGCTGGGCTTGCAATGTCTTGATATTTTTTTAGTTTAAGAACATCTCTCTAAGGGATTAATTCACGACCTCTCTCTTCTACTAGGAGTGCACGAAGTTTCTCTTTTACATGTATTAGTAATGTATGTACATGCGGTGTATCTCAAAAAAAAAAATATCTATCTTTCTTACATGTATGAAAACTATAAATAAAACTGATAAATGAAGCACATATATGTATCACGAAGCAACATAAGCCTAAAATAATTAGATGCATTAAGCAAGGTTAGTATTTATGATAACATGAAGAGCGAAATAATCTTCGTGAACATCTATTCGGTTGTCAAGATGAAACTGGTGTTTATGAATTATGTCATGAATAGATATATCTAGTAATCATTTTGATTTATTACAATGCCCAATGACTTATTATCCGTAGGCTTCAGTGACACCTCAAGACCGCTCTCAGCCACTTAAAGTAAAAACTGTTCATCTTCCAGAGAAGACGCTGCATAATATTTATAATATCATGTCTGGATAATTATTCATACTCAGATCGGATTAAGTATTATATCATCATTAACGTTGTGGAAGTTTTGTACAAACTTGATATTTTCTTCATGAAATATAACTAAGGAAATTATCTTAAGTTACGAAAAGTCTATCCAACTCCAAACACAGAAACGTACGAAAAATAAACTTTGCTAACAATATAATATTAAAGCGAGTCCCTGCAACCTCTCTTCATCCTGAGCCACCACGCGCCCCTGAGCGGCACCCACCACCTTTGCCTGGGACTGAGGCAACAGTTGCGGGGCGACAACCTGCTGCCTCGTTGCCCCCCAGGTAATCAAGACGGAAACCTTGCGCCGCCGACAGGCTGCACTCATCTTACTTTTGTGGTTCCGGCAGCGTGTGATGAAAGTAAAAGATCTTATTCTCGGTGCTCGCGTGTGTTCCTTCACCCACCAGTGTTTATGTTCGCCACGTCCCACTTGGAAACTAATTGCTGCGGCCTTCCGTCTTCCCGGACACTTCTTAGATCCTGATCTTGTCTTGACACATACCACGTAATGTATGTACGTGTGTATGTCTGTGTGTGTACTAGCTATATATATATATATATATATATATATATATATATATATATATATATATATATATATATATATATATATATATATATATATATATATATATATATATATAGATGGGTGCAGCATTAGTAAATCAATTACCGTTACAGCAAGTTAATTACGAATACCACAACATGCCCCAGCAACAGACAATGCAGAAGTTATGCGTGTGTATTAATCGCATCATGTGAATGGCAACACAGTTTCACAATACAGTGAAATAGTAATAACACTGCAACAATATCTTGAGAAGTTAGATGACACCATCAGGTTTTGGAATTCCTGACCCGCGGAGGGTGGGCTGCACGGCGGCTGTCCTGCTGACCGGCAAAAACTTGTAAGTCGCCACTCACGCCTCCCCCACTTCCCGTCATTATATCTCCAGAAAGTTAATTTAGTACGTGACACACCACTTTTGTCTTATTGTTTTACCGACACTTCCACGACTTCACGCTGGGCTGCCACCCTCCCACGCCTTGCCTTCACCTTAACCCTCCTGTCATAACGCATTATGTACGACCTGTTGCTAAACGCTGCGCCATCAACACACTCATGCCGTTGCAAGTTCATGATAATTACAAGCCATCGCAACACCTGAACCCGCTCGCTATACCAGACCCACCTTAGTCCTCCACTACACACACACACAAACACACACACACACACACACACACACACACACACACACACACACACACACACACACACACACACAACGACCACCACGACCATCACTACCACCACCATCAACAATCAGACTTGCATGAGGGACTTCTATAAATCACCTCTACCTCTTCTCACGAGGTGTGTGTGTGTGTGTGTGTGTGTGTGTGTGTGTGTGTGTGTGTGTGTGTGTGTGTGTGTGTGTGTGTGTGTGTTGTGTATATGTGTGTGTGTGTACACATACATTGCGCAAGCAACATGTGCAGCATATTTACCTTGCACTGTAGAAAGACGAAAAACAAGGAAGGAAAGGAGGGGGAGCGTATGAAAGCAAGGAGAGAGAGAGAGAGAGAGAGAGAGAGAGAGAGAGAGAGAGAGAGAGAGAGAGAGAGAGAGAGAGAGAGAGAGAGAGAGAAAAAAAAAAAAAGTAAGGTCTGTATAGGCTAAGGGAACGAGGGAAAGGTGGCAGATGATTGGGCATGAATTGTGAAGGATGTGTGAAGGGCAAGGCCATCGCACTGATCGATCTCTGAGGCCCTGGCTACACCGCTGCGGAGTCCATTTTCACGCCGACATGCAGGCAAAAGAGTGGAGGGAGCGCTGGCCCGAGTACCCGACTTTAAGGGTAATAATTGAGACATTAGCAGCTCACTCGAATTTTTTGCTCCGCTGAATCTGCACCAATTCTCTGTGCATATGTTACATTCATGTTAATGATCTTGATATTAGTAATGATAATAAGAATACCAATAACTACAGCGAGCATAATCAGAGCTGAAATAAATCATACGGAAAGTGACAGCTATCAGAACCAGATGAGAACAAATAATAGTCACTCTATAATAATCGTGATTATAATGGATAATAAATAATAACAGTAGTAATAAAAATATCAACAAGACAAGAACTATATGTATGGGGTTATGTAGGCGATAAAGGTCAATACACCAACATTAAGAAGCCATTGCATTATCATTAGCAAGCATTCATCATACCGGTTCAGGTTCGGCGGAATGACTCAAGTTCTATGATTTTTTTTCTTTTTCTTTTTTTTTTTTGCACTATTTAATCGTGTATAAAGTACGTGAACCACAACAACAACAACATCAGCATCTACTACTACCACCACCACCACTACTGCTATTACCACCACCACCACTCCACCACCTTCACTACCACCAGCACAAATACAAATACAACATTCGTATCCAGACCTAACAGGACTGAAATTAAATTAAAACCACAACAAAGTAAAAACAAAAAACAACAGCAAGAGAGAGAGAGAGAGAGAGAGAGAGAGAGAGAGAGAGAGAGAGAGAGAGAGAGAGAGAGAGAGAGAGAGAGAGAGAGAGAGAACCAGCCAAGACACGTTTCATAAGGGAGAAGGCAAAACAGGAACAAGCATGATGCACGTAGGCATGACCCGAAGTGGCCTTGTCCTGCAGCACGCTGGGACAAGGCACAGATCACGCAAACAGATTATTCACACCGAGAGAGAGAGAGAGAGAGAGAGAGAGAGAGAGAGAGAGAGAGAGAGAGAGAGAGAGAGAGAGAGAGAGAGAGAGAGAGAGAGAGAGAGAGAGAGAGAGAGAGAGAGAGAGGGAGGAATAAACTCTTCAAAATCCACGGAAACGGAGAAAACAAGCAATAAATCCACATGCACGGACGCACGTACACATGCACACACACACACAAACACACACACGTACGCACACACACACACACACACACACACACACACACACACACACACACACACACACACACACACACACACACACACACACACACACACACACACACACACACACAAACACACACACGTACACACACACACACACACACACACACACACACACACACAGAGAGAGAGAGAGAGAGAGAGAGAGAGAGAGAGAGAGAGAGAGAGAGAGAGAGAGAGAGAGAGAGAGAGAGAGAGAGAGAGAGTGTGTGTGTGTGTGTGTGTGTGTGTGTGTGTGTGTGTGTGTGTGTGTGTCCAGAGAGCGTCCTTCCCGACCACATTACTATCCCTCCACAGTGGTGTGGGGGGAGGGTAGCTGTCACTGCCGCTGTCTGGCCTGCCTTACCCTGCCCAACTCACAAACCAAGCCTGGCAGTAACGAATTCCGGTTATCGGGAAAGAGTTCCGGAACAGCGAGCCACAAAGGAACACCAAGGAATACAAAGAACCCCAAACAGACGGGCGCTAGATCCCTACATTAATTATTATAAAGTTGCGAGGCTCGGATCGAACAAAGAGCTGACCAGAGCACGTGCGAGTAAACCAAAAGAGACGTTCTAGTATGTATTTATGGGAAAAGTTAAGGAAAGAAGCTCCGACCCAGAGGTTATTTGTGACATCTCATTACGGAATTAAAGGGGAAGCAGCTCGTTGTAATGGACACTGATTCCAGGACGTATGTGAGAGGGACGCTGTTAAGGCTGATTGAACGTAGTGATTAGCATTGCAATGGGAAATATGTCGGACTGTGTGTGTGTGTGTGTGTGTGTGTGTGTGTGTGTGTGTGTGTGTGTGTGTGTGTGTGTGTGTGTGTGTGTGTGTGTGTGTGCGCGGGAGTAGCGTTTCATTTTCTTTTGTCTCGGAATTGTCACGTATCTCACATGTGCGTGTGTACGCATTGCCACGCGTAGGAAAGTAAAAGATGGCAAATTGACTGTCCTTCACCTGGAAGAGGACGAGCGTGCCGGCGGCTCGTTGGTTACACTGAAACACGTAAACACGCCGAACTCCACTACAGTTCTAGTACCATCTAAAGCGTGTGAACAATAAATATGTATAAAAATAAGTACATTTGAGAAAAGACAACGAAGGGAAATGAAACGATGAAAAAATAGGGCTGATATGTATAAAAAAAAAAGTGTACTGTTGGTCACGATTGCAATTCAGCATGTGGCAGCAACCAAGCGTGCAGTTTTCAGTATGGAAGTATATCGAGATTAAAATGTTTTAGCAGGCTGGGGAAAAAAATATATATGCAAATGCTGTAATGCATATATCATCACACGAATATGATTTTCCTACCTAAAAACGTGGAACCGGAGTGAAAATCAATAATAAATACGTACGCGCATATGGACACTGTCAGTAACACAAGCATTACATACGTGCACTGCTCACCTTACTGCAACACACTAACGTACAATATGCACCTGCGGGGCATAAGTTATGAGGGAGGAGGAGGAGGAGGAAGAAGAAGAGGAGGAGGAAGAAGAAGAGGAGGAGGAAGAGGAATGGGTGATAAGGGAGTAGGAGAGATGGGTTGGTGTGTCTTGAATGGTGAGGAAGGTGTAGGCAGCGCCACAGCTCCACACTAGCTAGGCAACA
The DNA here is from genome assembly GCF_035594125.1 of Scylla paramamosain. NCBI lineage: Eukaryota > Metazoa > Arthropoda > Malacostraca > Decapoda > Portunidae > Scylla > Scylla paramamosain. The sequence continues at coordinate 7,560,469 of NC_087156.1, forward strand.
CATGTACCACACTTGCCCCTCACCACTACACATCACCACCACCTTTGTTCTTTGCCATTAATCTACCTCGCCGCCACATTATCACTTCTCCATTACACGCCTTGCCTTCTACACTCTTCCATTATCTACCCTTCCCAGGCCAACTATACCTAAACACCCAACACTCATACCTCGCAGACATATATTTTCTTGCGCTACACCTATCCTCTCTACCGCCAGGTATTCTTCATCCACGTAAACACTGCCCGGAACTTCAAATTCTTTCCGTAAATGGTCAAAGAAATCGACGGTGGGTGGGTGATGGATTTCTTCATCAGTACAAGGGAGGCTGCCACAAATGGAAGTCGGTTTGTCCGGCACAACACCTTGTCATTTCCTGCCGCCTTGTGTGTGTGACATGAGGGATGTGGTGGTGCTGGGAAGTGGATATTGGCTTAGGGAAGTTCGTATAGAACATTGGTTATCTCTAGTAAGATATGTTGACCAACATGTTTGTGTAGTCATCTATTTGTATAAAAGAAGTGAGTCAAGTTCGTCATTTTTCGTCTCAATACCAATTTGTATTTCCTCTTTGCATTTATGTTTACGTTAACACAAAACTTCATCCGGTAATGCATTCCACGGATCTACGTTTTCTTCTATTTTGAAAACTGCACTTCTTCACGTTCTTATCTCCTCAACTCTTGTTAGGTTTCTTCTTGTGTGTGTGTGTGTGTGTGTGTGTGTGTGTGTGTGTGTGTGTGTGTGTGTGTGTGTGTGTGTGTGTGTGTGTGTGTGTGTGTGTACATGTGCGCATCACCACCCATGTCTTTATTCTCCCCTTTGGCAATCGGACGTACAGTTTTGTTGCTTATTTCATTATCGATATCCAGTCCAATAACGAGAGAATCCCGGAAGAACTGGCTGGGGAAGATGACGCATGACGTACAAAGCAATACCTTCTTAATCAGACTCAAGGAGACGCGCCCTTTCTCCTCATTTACCATAACACTGAGATATGGTTAAGGTAGCTTGGAATGACGACACAGGGAATGACATAGAGGAGGTAATAGTAATAACTGATACATCCTTGCCATTGTTCGTGATGAAAGGTATCAGTGTAAACGAGAGAGAGAGAGAGAGAGAGAGAGAGAGAGAGAGAGAGAGAGAGAGAGAGAGAGAGAGAGAGAGAGAGAGAGAGAGAGAGAGAGAGAGAGAGAGAGAGAGAGAGAGAGAGAGTCAAGAAACAACACCCAGGAATAGGAGAGGTGCGCGGGGAAAAAAAAAAAAGTAATAAAGGAGGAAAGTTTGGGAAGAGGAAGAGGAAGAGGCAGAGGTAAGCAAAGGGAAGAGGTTGGAAGGCAAGCAGAAAGAAGATAGAAGGGAAGAGAATAAGGCAGATGGAAAAGGAACGAAATGAGAGTGCATCGAATGGAGAGGTAAACAAACAGAAAGATGGTATGGGAAGGAATAAGAAGAGGAGATGACATGAGACGTGAGTGCATTGGAAATGAGAATGAAAAAAAAAAAAAAGAGGAATGTGTCTAGTATTCAGAAAAGCTTCCTGTTATCCAGCAGACCATCCCGTCCGTGATAATGATGGCGAACCCAGAAAGCCATCACGGTATTACATTCTGGTGCATGTGAAAAATAGTAAGGGCGAAATTTTCATCTAGTTACTGGAGTTATGAATGCATCAAATGAACGTCAGATCTGCAGTTCGTGCGGTGTTGGTTTGCTAGTTAACACTGGGGAAATTTGACAGAAAATTTTCTGAAAAAAAAAATAAAACTGTATATAATGAACTTTGAAACTGGACAGTACAGGCATGTTAATTGTCCACCCCCAAAAAAAAATCAGTGTCTATAATAACAAAATGAAAAGGAAAAGTTGATATTTATTCAAAGTCTCGTCAGTGGGGTATATTTGCAACACTCACTTTTCTGATACTCATAAATAAAAATCGCGCCAGCCGTGGTATGTACGAGCATATATTATAGGCGAAGCGGTGGAAGCATGTACCCGACTGCAGGGACTACACGATGCTGCTGCTGCTGCTGATCATCATCATCATCATCATGTTGATGATAACATAGAAATATGACCTCGCTCTGTGGTCAACAAAGCACACATTGCAACAGCTGTAAGTGTACGCCTTACAATTTTGGGCTGAGGACAGGCCACTGATTGGCGGCAGATCGTGAGCGGCAAAAGACGTGTCTGTTATCCGTGAGTGGCCTGAGTGTTACCAGCAGCAGCTTGGTGTCTCTCTCTCTCTCTCTCTCTCTCTCTCTCTCTCTCTCTCTCTCTCTCTCTCTCTCTCTCTCTCTCTCTCTCTCTCTCTCTCTCTCTCAAGCGTCGAAAAAAGGGTGGATATGGGCCATAAAATAACTAAAAAAAAACAAAAACATGTCCCCTCCTGCTAAATTTGTAATGATGATGGTTCCAGTTTGGTTAGCCAATTCAGTTTTTTTTTTAGGTGTTTTGATACTCTTTCTTTAAAACAAAATCTTGAAGGACCATTCCTCAGAACAGTCCTAAGCTTAAATGCTAACAAATAAGACAATGTCTTGAAAATTCTCTATCCTTCCCCCTTATGATGAAATAAAAATGGGTTGAAAATTGAACAAGACGACATGGTACTAATACTTGATTCATGGGCACCTGACAGGTTGACACACATAAAAATAACATGAAAACTTGACATTTCCCTCCTACATGATGAAGGAAGGACAGAGTAAATAAGAAAACTCTGCAGCGGTACAGCATTCAAGCACTAATGGACACAAACTCACGGAAGACATATTTCTTATCACTTCACGAATACAGAAATGTTCTCAGAAAAAAAAATATTCCCGACTCACATAATAAGAAGGAAGAAAGGTAAACACTGAATAACAAAACACTGCATTACTACTGATACACACATCATAGACGTCTGAACACTGTAACTCAAGGGAGGGTACACACATCCATCACCATGCATAAATCATCCATATTGATATGAAAGAATAACAAGTATAATAATGAGTGCTTTCTAGGACACACCAAGGGTCGGGGAGGGAGCGGCGTGGCGAGGGAGGTAGGGAATAACGTATCAACTGCGGCGGAAGTGGGGGAGGTGAACAGCTAGCCTGGGATGGTTATGAAATGTAGTGAAAAGGAAGTGACGGTATTGTACTGCACATTACACTGTCCATTCCGTAAATAACTGTCTGGCGCTGGTGTGTTGCTGCGAGGAATAATGTTACAAATTTTAAAAATCCTGAAATACGTAATTCATTTTGGAGGGATCTCGTTTCTGTTATCGGTGTTGATTTATATTGGAAAATGTGCAAAGGTTTATTGAGATACGACTTAATATCTAGCTATCTACGGGATCAGCCATACACAATATATACTAGTGTGTATGTGTGTGTGCATGGATCCAAACATATGAATAGATATACGTTTTAATAGATAAATTTATAATAATAAAAAGGTAGAGACATATATAAATTGAAAAAAAAAATGAATAAGTAAGATAGGAATCAAAGAAGGAATGAAACATTTGAGAAAGAAAAGAGCAACACATAACATGTATGGATGTGTGTGTGTGTGTGTGTGTGTGTGTGTGTGTGTGTGTGTGTGTGTGTGTGTGTGTGTGTGTGTGTGTGTGTGTGTGTGTGTGTGTGTGTGTGTGTGTGTGTGTGTGTGTGTGTGTGTGTGTGTGTGTGTGTGTGTGTGTGTCCTACGCCAAGTTTAAAAAGGAAAAGAAAAAAGAGGCTGCGAAACGAAGGGAGAAAATTTAAAAAGCACAAGAGAACAAAGGAGAAAGTGTAGATAAGAGGTGAGGAAAGGGAAAGGCTTGAAAGGTGAACAGGGTGCAGCATGCAAGAAGAAAGAGGCGGAGGACAGAAAGGAGAAATCACAATATATATAAAAATAGAGTAGGAAGAGAAAGAAAGAAAAGAGAGGGCATGAAAAAAAAAAGTTAAGCTGAAGGAGGGGGAGCAACCAAATGATTAATTATCCCAAACACCAATAATCTTTCTTGCCTTGCGCTGAGGGAGGGAGAGAGAGAGAGAGAGAGAGAGAGAGAGAGAGAGAGAGAGAGAGAGAGAGAGAGAGAGAGAGAGAGAGAGAGAGAGAGAGAGAGAGAGAGAGAGAGAGAGAAGAGAGGAAAAAGAGAGGGAGGGGAAAATGTAGACTGACTGAGGAAAATTCCTTCACACGCAGCTAGTTACTTCACTTCACACAAACAAATTAAACATAACAAGGTTCCAAAGGGGGTGGTGGCTAAAGGCTGAGGGCGGCCGGTGAACACAGCGAGGCGAGCAGGAAGGCTTGACTGATGAGGGACTTGCCGGGAATTAAACCTTGACGCATGGTCGTAATTTGGGTATTAAAAGAGTACACGCGAGCCCCTTATGCACTTTTTTCCCCCGTACTGTTTCTTTGTTGCTCGTTCACCTTACATATAGGCTGTAGTTTTTTCTTCTTCATTTCTTATAATGAAAAAATAGTGCACATTGGTATTACTGTTATCATAATTTGTATTATTATTATTATTATTATTATTATTATTATTATTATTACTATTATTATTATTATTATTATTATTATAGTTATTATTATTATTATTATTATATTATTATTATTATTATTATTATTATCATTATTATTGTGGTCATTAGTAATAGTAGTAGTAGTAGTAGTAATAGTAGTAGTAGTAATAGTAGTAGTAGTAGTGTAAAATTTTCCTACAAAAGGATTACAAGAAAAGAATGGAGGATGAAGACGTAAAGTGACAGTAACAGAAAACCCTCGATAAACTAATAGGTGGAGGAAACGTAGAAAGAATAATTTAAATGTGTGACAATGAAACTCAAATAAATGTTGCCATTTTTCCACCCCATCTCGTAAAGAACTTGTTCCCTCCCATGCGAGGCACGGATTTAAAATTAATCAAGGCTACTCCTGAATTAGAAAACAAAATGGATAGCAACTTTTGTACTTTTTTTAGGTAAGTACCAGTTTTGCACTTTCTAATATTTTTACACATAACTTACGACCACCAGCCCTTATTCCTGCACGCATGCACGCACGCGAATACGCAGCCACGAACACAGACACACACACACACACACACACACACACACACACACGTAAAGACGTTCAAAGAAAAATACGATGACTTGGCATTATAAGGCGGAATAGCACGAACTTAACTCAGTCATGTAAAATTACAAATACAAATAGGGAAACCCGCACACCTACACACTCACTCACCTACCCACTCACCCACCCACACACACACACACACACACACGCATTAGTGATCAGTACAACCTTGGCTAGCAGTCAGGACACGACACTCCCCCAAGTCTCTGGTCTCATTACTGCCTTATCCTGCGAGACCCCCTCACGCGGCCCTCGCTGACCCACGGTCGCGACGCACGCCACGCCAAGGCCGCGCCACTTTGTTGGATCACTGACTCTTGAAATGACCCTTGAAAAAAGTTTGCTTATGTTGTTAATTTATTGTATCGATACTTCGGTTGTAAATATGTATTTTATTGATGTGCCGGTAGTAATCGTTAGTGGTTGTGATAGTGGTGTTGTGGTTGTTGTTGTTGTTGTTGTGATTCTGATAACAATGGTGGTGGTGGTTGTGGTTATATTATTATTATTATTATTATCATTAGTAGTAGTAGTAATAGTAGTAGTAGTAGTAGTAGTAGTAGTAGTAGTAGTAGTAGTAGCAGCAGCAGTAGTAGTAGAACTTGTGTTCGCTGTAGAGGTTGAAATTGTTGTAGTAACACTAAAATAATAATAGTTGTTGGTGTAGCAGTAGTAACAGTAGTGACAGAACCAGCAGCAGCACCAGTAGTAGTAGTAGCACCACCACCACCACTGCCACCACCAATGTAGGTAGCAACAAGAGCGAGTGTGAGTCTTGAAACGAGAGCAGAACGCCATTAATAGCAGTCAGCGGAAAATATCTGAGGCTCAATTAATGGTATCGGACGCGTGACCCGGGAACAGAAGACCCGATCATGTGTGTCTCCTCTCCTCCACTCCCTTACACACACACACACACACACACACACACACGGTCTCTCCCTCAGTGCAGTAGTGTACAGGCGGCTCTCTTTGTTTTAATTACACTAATCATCACTTTTATCATCCTGACGTAAACTGATAAAGGTTCAACCCTAGAGACCCTTTGCCCACCGGCCACTCCACCCCTCTTCCACCACCACTACCAACACCACCACCCTGTACCCTCATTACTAACACCCTCACCACCCCCACCGTCCCGCCACCTTCAACACCACCACCGTCCCCACCGCCGCCGTGCACGGAACACTGCCTCACCTTGACTATAATAATTTTGTATTATCAACTACTGATTAAAATGGCTGTAGGTTTTCAACAACATTAAGTGGGCGTAAATTCAATTAGGACAAAAAAATTGTTACTGAAGAGAGACTACGCCCTGCTCTCTCTCTCTCTCTCTCTCTCTCTCTCTCTCTCTCTCTCTCTCTCTCTCTCTCTCTCTCTCTCTCTCTCTCTCTCTCTCTCTCTCTCTCTCTCTCACACACACACACACACACACACACACACACACACACACACACACACACACACACACACACACACACACACACACACACACCACCTTCTCAATATTAGGTGTTCGCTTACCGCCACCGTATCGTATCAATCTTGTGTAGGCTCATCACAACACCTGCGAGATACTCGTATACTAATTACCGTTGGGGAAACACGAGGTGCAGGTGGGAGGAGGAGGAGGAGGAGGAGGAGGAGGAGGAGGAGGAGGAGGAGGAGGAGGAGGAGGCCAAGGATGACGAAGACGAGACCTACGTAAGAGAAGGATGACGAGAACTGAGAGAAGGAGCAAGAGGATGAGGGATGAGGAGAGGAAGGAGTGATAATGATTAATCTGAGTAGCAAGGGATGTGAGTCTTGCATGGATGAGACACAGAAGATATATGATCAACAGCAAGGACACGAGGACATATTACTTTACACGTCCTTGACACCAGGTAGACTAAGTACGGCAGGAGTTGGATAAAAAGAGAATGTGTAGTGAGGTTGGCATGTAATATTGAGGAAGCCACGTTTGGGTGTTTGCAGTGTTGTGTGAGTCTGGGTATTGTTGCATGGGTATTCCAGGAGGTCAAGTTAATGTGTTGTGATGATTTTTTTTTACATAACCTTAGAATGTCTGGACCTATCACATTCAATATATTGTAATAATGATAATAATAATGATAATAATAATAACAGCAACAACAACAATAATAATAATAATAATAATAATAATAATAATAATGATAATAATGATAATAACAATAATAATAACAATAATAACAATAATAACAATAATAATAATAATAATAATAATAATAATAATAATAATAATAATAATAATAATAATAATAATGATAATAATAATAATAATAATAATAATAATGATAATAATAATATAACAATAATAATAATAATAACAATAATAATAATAATAATAATAATAATAATAATAATAATAATAATAATAATAATAATAATAATAACAATAATAATAATGCTATTTATACGTAACTAATTACCACTCCGGGTGCGTAGTAAATTTAATTTCCCGTCTTCATTACCAATTGCAGACAAGTATCTATACACAACCATCCACCCGCCCACTCATCCACACACCACACACACACACACACACACACACACACACACACACACACACACACACACACACACACACACACACACACACACACACACACACACACACACACACACACACACACACACACCAATCCACCCACTGACTCACCTACCCACACACACAATGAGTGTTGGTGGCCAAAAGTTACAGGCACATTGTGGGGTCGCCATCCCCTATCTCTGTTTCTGCTTGGTGGACAAGGTTTTCTGCGTGAAAGGAAGTCCATGAACACCCAAATATCTCTGCCTCGCCGAGAATCGAACCCGAGATCTCTCAGCTGTGAAACAAAAAGACTACATCCGTAGTAGTAGTAGTAGTAGTAGTAGTAGTAGTAGTAGTAGTAGTAGTAGTAGTAGTAGTAGTAGTAGCAGTAGTAGTAGTAGTATAAATAATTGTTGTTGTTGCTGCTGCTGCTGTTGCTGTTACTCTTCTAACTTCCGTCACTCTGGTGCCTGGTACATCTCTTATGTGATAATTTCCTGTCGGTGCAAGCGTCCGGTCACCGCTGTAATTTCTTCTATAACAACTTTTTCACACGGGGAAGATATTTCTGGTCGGACATATTCTTTTATTCTTTTTACTTGTTCCGTTTCCTGAATCCTTTGAAGGCTATTTCCTCCTCCCCATCATCGAACCTCTTCTTGCTTACATAATAACGAAAAAAATAAATGAAATATAATCTCCCTTAATGGCATTTTCCAAACATTGAAATATCTAAATTCTTACACGTCCTAGATGACCTATTATTAAATGCTCTCCAATTCCTCATCATCTGACGTTCCAACTCCCGCTTCCATCCACATGTCATTTTTTTCTTCTTCTCTCGTTTCCCTCTACCTCTCCCATCCCTTTCCTTTCACATATTTTGTCTCCACCTCTTCGGTTCTTTTTACTCCTGTATTGTCTCTCGACCTCTCCATCTCTTCTCCCCTCTCAGTTCAACCAACATCTCTTCTATATTTTTTTTCTCCCTCACTTTTACTCCATCTCTCCCATCTCTCCCCTCCACTTTCACATCCCTTTTCAACCTCACTTCCCCTCCGCCTCTCGTCTCTCTTCCGTCATATATTCCCATTCCATCTCTCCATTCTTTTCTCGCCTCCATTCGCCTTCCCACTCCCTCTTCTCTCCTTCACTTCCCTTCCACACTCCAACTTCTTCCTCACTTTCTATCCATTTCTCTCATCCCTTCTCCCCTTCCCTTCCCTTCCAGTCACTAGACCCTTTCCTTCCACCGCCACACACCAGTCCCACTTTGTAACACCTAACACTCCCACTCCACTTCCTGTGTAGTCAGTAACGCGTCTCCTGCATACAACTCTGAGCGGCAAACGTTTCTCCTGATGCGTGGTCCACTTTACGAGTCTCTTTTAATGGAGGAATATTAATCAACGCTCTGCTTGCCTAATTTAATAAAACATCAGAGCGACTTCATGCTTAGGCTGGCCAGATTAACTCCCTGTTAGTGCCAGTGGTTCTGACGGGGCCAAGGGATTAGCACTCGCTTGCTTGGTCGTAGGTTGCATTTGCCTGGTGGTCTGCGGTTAGTCTCTGGTCTGAAAACTTGAGGTAATGTGTACGTGCATTGGTGTTGCTACTTCAGCTACATTAGGCAGGCACCTCTGAGTGTTGAGGTGAATGTGTGGAAGCGTTGAGTAAATAAGAGGAAGTTAAAGAATAAATGTGTAAATAGAGACACGCACGCGCACGCAACGCCACCCCTCCCTCCCCACCACACACACACACACACACACACACACACACACACACACACACACACACAGATATATAGATCCGAACCTAAATTGGCCAACGCATTTGGAACTCTCTACTACTCAACCTTTTGCGAAGCGGCAATTAAAAGAGATTTTTTGCAATTTCCTTTGAAACAGGCTACTTTACATTTGATAAAGACAGAGAGACAGTGAGATAAATAGTAGGTGGACACACACACACAAACACACACACACACACACACACACACACACACACACACACACACACACACACACACACACACACACTCACAAATACAAACTCAAAGATGAAACAAAAATTGATACCTACATACATCGATACACTGAAAGAAAAAAAAAAAAGTAAAATAAAACAAATGTTCACACTATTTATCCTTCGACCTACTTCTACATACATTAATCTACATACAAACTCACACTCAAGTAGACGTTATATTTCTCTCGTGAACCTGACTGACTTGTTCTCTTCAGTGACAAGGATCCCCTCGAGTCCTGGCGTCCATTTGTCACGGTTCAGCAGCGGAGGAAGAGCGCGGCAGCTCCACATGAACGACGTTATTAATATATACATGACAAATGAATTACACGAGAGCCATCCTGGACCTCCAGTCAGACGCATACACTACACTCCTAACACTCCCAACTCGCCCTCACCCTCCCTCGCCTCACTCCTCCTCCTCCCTCTCCTTCAGCTCATCAGAAAAGTGGACACAGTTCCTCTTCTGTCTTCCCCCTCACTGAAAAACAACCTAATGAAGCATCCTTTCTCCCCTCTCTGGATAAGGTACGTTTGCTGGGAATATTGTGACGGGTGTAATGGGGAGGAGTGTGTAGTGATGAGTGTACGGGTGGCATTAAGGATGCTAAAGTGTATTGCTTGGACGCTACGCAGAGTGGCTGGGTTTCGTTCCATTAAGATGGATGAAGGATGGAAGGCTTGCGAGGTCAAGGAACAGGATGTGATGGCAAATATAAGAGGAAAAGACATGCGAGACGAAAAGGAGGAGAAAGGCAAGGGATACTATTGGAACACACACACACACACACACACACACACACACACACACACACACATACACACACACACACACACAAAAACATACAAAGTGGCAAAAATATGCAATAACATCAGCAAAATATCAAACAAAAAATAATAGCCTACATAAACCTCCATATGATATTTAAAGCCGAAATTCAAGAAAAAAATATCGTTGATTTATTAAGGGGAGAGATTAAAGAAGAAAAATGTTGGCGTGGATGATCTCATGCTCCGTTTTCATCAGGTGTCCTGCAGCCAGTGGGGGGCGGCTCCCTTGTTGCTCAAATACCGAAATACGCCTCATCTGGCTTAAATTGGTCAATTAAGAGACCTTTGTATCGCGTTTTAGCCTATTAATCACACAGCTTGAGCGTGAAACAGGGAAATCAGAAACCCTTTGAGGTGTGCAATAAATGAATAGGGGAAGAAATTATAAAATGCCTTTCATAAAATGCCGGAGTAACTATTCATCAGAAAATGATTACACACATTCTTCTTGAAAACATACAACTCAGCGTAAACAATCGGGCCGCACATATTTCAGTCTTAGCCTGCCCCAGATTAAGGCTCAACCACAGTTCATTTGCTCTAAAACCTCTCGCGTGATGAAACCACCAAAATTTTTGACCTCACCTCCTCCTCCCCTGCAGAGCAAACAGTTGACGAACGTGCACACTCACACTCACACACGCATATGCAGACACACACACACACACACACACACACACACACACACACACACACACACACACACACACACACACACACACACACAACATAAATATATAGAAAAACACAAGTCCAATCTAACATATGAACATCCTTCCGAGCTAAACCCACACACACACACATATACCATCGTCGTCGTATGTAACATCAAGAAAACTCAACATTAAGGGGTGGGCTGCATTAGTACGTAAAGGTCCGTGTCGCACTAGGGTAAATAAGGTCAGCGCCGATTTGCATGGAAACTGGCCATTTGCAAATACAACAGTGTTTGGCCTCATGCTGAGTATCTGGCACGCTGCTAATTTGTGTGTGTGTACGTGTGTGTCCCTGTGTTGTATGTGTGTGTGTGTGTGTGTGTGTGTGTGTGTGTGTTAGTGTGTAGGTTGCAGTCTGCATTTTTTTTATTTTTATTTTTTACAAATTAAACAATAATTATATATGAAACATGAGAGTCAAAGATAAAAATCACCATATTTTGGAACACTTCTTTTATTCTGTTTGATTACTCTCTCTCTCTCTCTCTCTCTCTCTCTCTCTCTCTCTCTCTCTCTCTCTCTCTCTCTCTCTCTCTCTCTCTCTCTCTCTCTCTACTACCAGGGCCATTCCCACACGGGTTATGAGCCAGTTTGTGACCATTTTATGACCGTCGCAAGTGTAGGGCATGTCGCCCTTTCATTGTCAGGAAGTCACTTTTCTGTGACTTAATCCATCTGTTTACTTTTCCTTCTTTCATTACTCTCCTTTCGTTTATTTCTTCCTCGTCATTTGATCTCATTATTGTGGTGCAATACATAAACAATTAAATTATTTTTTTTGAGTACATGAATCAGTCAGGTAGTCCCTCATTAATTAGTAAGTTCATCAGTTTCCTAGTCATGCATTCCGTTAATTGTTTTGTTAAGCAGACAGAAAATATATTTCATATATATATATATATATATATATATATATATATATATATATATATATATATATATATATATATATATATATATATATATATATATATATATATATATATATATTAAGTCGTCATTCAGTCAGTGAAGTAAAAATCATTAGTTGGTTATTATATTAGTCAAGTCCCAATCAGTCAACCAATCACTCAGTAGTAGTTAATTAATATATTCATACATTCATTCATGCATTCATGCAGTCAGTCACTCTCTCACTACCTCTACCATTAGAGAGAGAGTCAGTCAGTCAGTTATTCAGTCAGTCAGTTCAAATTTAGTGGCTTATCTAATTTATCATTCCATCATGTGTCCTCTTGTCCGAGCGAAATTTAATCAGCCTCCGAGTGAGGCGTCATTATCCAACTAATTACGTGAGCCTTCCTAGTCACCTGTCCACTCGTCCACCTACCTACCTGTCAGCCTCATGTATACCACCGTTGCACCTCACCACCGCCCTGCTCACCTTAGCACCTCATGCCTGCATTATTATCATTGCACACAGCACAGCGAATCTCCTGAGCTCTTCTACCATTCACCTTTTCTCTCAGTTATACATAGTTGTACAGTTCATATCACCTGGCCATTTCTCAATCCTGTTATAATCCTGGTATATCCTAATCCTGATATACAAATAACACGTCACTTGAAGACCAGCCACCATAGCTACATTTAAAGTATGTAAGGATAGATTTAGATTTAGTATTTAGGTTACTTTACATTACGATAGATTTGGTAACATAATCTAACCTAACATTTCCTGCTCTAAAGTTGCTGGAGTGGATAATCATCATAAAATCCAACAGAGGTGAGGAATCATACAGAACTGTCCGGCCACTCAACCAGTCAGAAATCAATAGAGCATCTGAACACCGAGAGAAGCATCCTAGCCAGACATTCGGTACTTCGACAATAGATAAATAAATAAATAAATAACTAAATAAATAAATAAATAAACGAATAAATAAATAAAGAGAATGAAAAATGAAGCGATTCAGGATAAAAGAAAAAAACGGGAAACAGTACAGACAACAAAAGATAAAAAAAAAAAAGGATATGGAAAGGAAAAACTCGGGGAAGATTCAAGAAAAAAATGGAAAGAATACTTGAGAGGCAAACTGCATGGGGAGGAAAGGTAAAAGTTTAAGGAAAGAAAGGGGGGGAGGGAGTGGAGGGTGGAGAGGGCATTGGAAAAGTGGACCCTCTCTCTGACTCAGTGGTTATGGTGGTCATTCGGTTGTTAAGCCTCGACCATTGCGACGTTGTATTAGCACTGTTGGTCTGTTGGTCTCCTCCCTCCCTTCCACTCTACCTCCCTCTCTGCCCCACCAACTGAAGTCCTCAACTATTTTTGAAACATTTTCTTTTTTGTTACCGTTTTGTTCATTCCTTTCTTTTCTTTTTTTTTTTTCATCGACTTAGTTTTCTCACATTCTTTTTCATCCATTCAAATTGCGCTCACTCACATTTTTGTATTGTTTGTTTACATTTTTATTGTTTGTTTTCACTCACTATCGCAGAGTATGTTTTTTTTTTTTATATATATTTCTTTTCTTTCTTTGCAATCGGTAAAAATCTTGGCTTTATATTTATCTCAGTCAGCTCTAGCTCCGGTTAAATGAAACTGTACTTTTTTATATCACATTTCAATCTTGTTTTTTGTTTCATCGCTTTCAATAATCTGGTAATCACATTATTTCCTGCAAATGGAACTAACCGGTTGTTAATTAAAAATATACATATTTTTGTATCTAATCTTATATTCACTTCAAATTAAAGTACTGCTAATAAATCCGAGATATTCGATAAAAAAAGTATTCACCGACACACACACACACACACACACCAGTACATCAACTGAGAGAGAGAGAGAGAGAGAGAGAGAGAGAGAGAGAGAGAGAGAGAGAGAGAGAGAGAGAGAGAGAGAGAGAGAGAGAGAGAGAGAGAGAGAGAGAGAGAGAGAGAGAAACACAAAGACACGAAAGAGAGCCAGAGAAAAGAGAAAACTTTACCTTCCAGAACCATGACTAAGGCTTCGAATGCATCTCTGCTTTAAGAAACCACAACGTTATGAGAGAGAGAGAGAGAGAGAGAGAGAGAGAGAGAGAGAGAGAGAGAGAGAGAGAGAGAGAGAGAGAGAGAGAGAGAGAGAGAGAGAGAGAGAGAGAGAGAGAGAGAGGAGAGATGGTAGGTGTATGGTGTAGTCCAGCCCTCACTCGTCCCTGATATCATTAGAGCATCACGGGAAAAGCCCAAATAAAAGCCCAAGACATGAAAGGCTCCTGGGATCACGCTACAGTTCCCAGCGCTGCGGGAGGCTCCTGCAACGCCCTCAGGATACGAAAAAAGATGTTGGGTTTGTGCTGAGCTGGGAAAGAAGCGTCTGAGGATAGGATAACTTGACGAACGAAGTGAGAGAGCGAGAGCGAGAGAGAGAGAGAGAGAGAGAGAGAGAGAGAGAGAGAGAGAGAGAGAGAGAGAGAGAGAGAGAGAGAGAAATAAGATCAAATACCAAGAGATTTATTGGTCTGTATTAAGGTTATTTGTTGATCTATTTCGGAAAGGATTGAATTAGCACAATATAAGAGCTAGAGAGAGAGAGAGAGAGAGAGAGAGAGAGAGAGAGAGAGAGAGAGAGAGAGAGAGAGAGAGAGAGAGAGAGAGAGAGAGAGAGAGATTGGCAATACGAGTACGTTCATATCGTGTTATTTTTCTTCCCAAGGAGGAGTTTCAAAATTATTTGATCCGCTTCCGAGAATGACCAAAATTGCTTATCCGATAAAAGCGGAAGAAGAAAAAAAAAATAGCAGAAACATTTGTCAGCGAGATAAAAGCGAGAGACTAACGAGTGAAAATACATGCAATCTAATCAGAAAGCTCCCGCCGAGTCCTTTATCCACAGAGGCGCCCATTTGACGCAGGGAGTAAAGCGAAAGTTTGCAGTTACTGAAACACACACAAACACACACACACACACACACACACACACACACACACGGTAACGTACGGCCCACACCACACGAGAGTCAACAACGCATACATACGCTGTGGCAATATCAAAAATGCCCGGAGGCTGCAGCGGCGTAAGGCAGCCCCATAAATCGTCGACATGCATAAATTTCCCCACGATCACCGTTATGAATTGTACGGCTTAGTCAAAATCACAAGGATTTAAAACCAACAGTACATACATTATGCAGACCGATGGGTTATTAATACAAAATATCACCGGAGTTCTGTGATAACAAAGGTTAATTAATGTCTAAAGAGAGTGTGTGTGCTTGGGTAGTGGCATTGACAAGTAAATGAGGCTGTAGCGAAGCCCTGCCGTTATTTTGAAAGTCGTTTTCTGCCTCAATACTTCTCGGGAGGGTAATGGAGCAAACACCTGGAACACATGACGAGAGCAGGTGATCCAGTACACCTCTCCCTCTCTTTCTCTCACCGGAACATGCAACATAGAACCTTCAACCTTCTCGTGCTGGTGCCGTGCTGGTGCCTGAGTCAAACGAGATACTGGTATTCAGCTTCACTCACTTACCAATAAAGTAAAGAGGAGGTGTGTTCAAAACTCGCCCCCATTAATTACTCTCCGGTGAAATGTTGGTTTATTTATTTAATCATTAATTTTCGACACTTTCCCATTAAGGTAGATGCTGCTGTAGCCTCAAATATATACGATTTTTTGTTGTGTGGGGAAATGAGAGAGAGAGAGAGAGAGAGAGAGAGAGAGAGAGAGAGAGAGAGAGAGAGAGAGAGAGAGAGAGAGAGAGAGAGAGAGAAATTTTGTCGAGACTGGAACGAAAGCGCAATGATTTTGATACTTTTAGAATCTTTCAAGTGACTGATGAAGGTTTTGCAGCGTCTCATCCCTGCCCTCACTCATCGCTGCTGAGTTATCTGGTAATGGAGAAGCGCTTATATCCTGTGTGGCTTTCGGCTTTACCAACTGAGGGCACTGAGAAAAGCGTCTGTACCTATCAGGCCCACAAGCACTATAAGGGAAATTACTGCGAGTATATCAAGTTGTCTGTCATGTTATCTAAAAGTGACAAAAAAATAATGTGATAACGATTGACTTTACGATTATTTCTTGACGACTGTTTTATTTTCCATTCCTACATTTCGTCGTCTTTTTATTCATTTGCCTATTATCTGAATACATAGATGAGAAGAACATAAACAAGCAAATAAATAAATTAGACACCTTTGTAAATAATCTGCCTAGCCTCCCACACCATCCCGGCAACTCCTAACGCACAGCACAGACTCTGATAATATTCCAGTTAATAATCAAAACGTGTACGGAGAGAATATACTAATTAAGTAAGGAAGTTCACCCGCGACATCAAACGAACGCTACTAATAAACGTATGAACAGTAATTCTTTTTTTTATATTTTTTATTTAGATACAATTAATTAGGAGTAACAAATGCGTGTAAAAAATGTTAAACTCTCTGTACCTCTAATTTATATTATTTCATCTTAACTTTCACCTGTGTTCGGCTATTTCAGGTAATTATTTTTAGGTTAAGTACCAAGAACCAATTAAGGGAAGTAGGTGTGTGCCTTACCTGGTCAGCTGCTTGAACATCTGGCGACCAAGGATAGAGAAACCCTGTTATGAACCTTTTAAAGAGAAACCCTAGGATTATGAAACTCTTACAGAAATGTTGTTGGATTGTGATATAATTAGTTTCGACAATCTATATATATTACCAGTCTTCTTGATTTAAAATTTTCACGATTCACAAGACCCCTCTTTTTTTTTTTTTCTTGTTCTCAGTTGTTGCTTCTTTTTCTTTTTTACTTCATTAATTTAGAAACTCACCACATAAGCCTTTCACTCTCCTATTTTTTTTTTTGTGTGTTCATTTTCAATCATTCATTCTATGTTGATTTCCTTTCCATTATCTTAATAAGCTTCCTCTCATATTGTACCCTTACATATCTAAACCATTTTTTGCCTCCTTTAGTTTATATCATTCAGGATTTATAAAGGATTTCCTATGTTATTTTACATCTCCAGATATGCTTTTCTATTTACGGAGACAGTCAGCATTATTTCTTTAATACTCATCACTATAATATAAACACCCTTTGAACACAGGGAATAGTTTTCTCTGTCGTTATTTTTTTTGTTTCTCCAAAATTTTATAATGTTTCCATTATTTGCATATTTTGTCTATGTTTTCCATGTACGAAAATCCCGTATTATATTTATAAAGTTTCTCTACTCTCGTACCATATATATATATATATATATATATATATATATATATATATATATATATATATATATATATATATATATATATATATATATATATATATATATATATATATATATATATATATATATATATATATATATATATGTGTGTGTGTGTGTGTGTGTTCTGGAATGATTATCCTTTATATACGATAAACACCGAATTATATTTATAAACACAGTGTACTCATGTACCATTAACAAAAAGAAGACACTTTTCCTCTTCATATCCCTTTGAGATATCCCAAGGCCCTCTTTCCTTCAGGATTTTCAGGTATAGTTTTCTCTCTACGACAAACACTGTCTTATCTTTATAAAATTCCCCTCCCTACACATGTATCGCCTCCTCCCGCCCCTGGACCACTTCACTCCCTCTGTCGACAACTTTTACTCGCTCCCAAAACTCATTTTCCCTTTCCCTTTACCCTATTTTCTTTTCTCCTTTATCCTACTTCATTCCTTCACAGGACCAAAGCCATTTTTACTCTCCTTATTAATTTTTCTCTCCTCTCGTTTACTAGTAATTTTTCCTTTTACTTATTCACTACGTTCCCTGTGTGTTTCCTACCGTGCTACTTTTCTTTCGTTCTCCTCAACTATTCCTTTTATAATTTACATGCCGGCTTGCAATTAAAGGAGATAGATAACTACTGCTGCCGCTACTGCCACAGTACTACTACTGCTACTACTGCTACTACTACTATTACTACTACTACTATTACTACTACTACTACTACTACTACTACTACTACTACTACTACTACAACCACCACTAGCACAACTTTTTAATGGTTGTGGTGGTGGTGGCTCTTCTCCTAACTGGATACTAACGAACACCTAAAAAATTTATACACCTTGCATCTACGAACGAATAAAGAAAACGAAGTGGGATGGGTTGGTAGAATCGGAAGTCTCATTGGGTCGTGTCCCAGAAGAAATCATGCCCGACCTCCCTTCAAAACATTAATCCCATAGCAATGAAAGGGAAGCGAGAGAATCGTGAGGAGGCAGCTGTAGCGGAGATGGCGGTGGTGAAGGTGGGGTATGGAAGGAAGGAAGGAACGAAGAAAGAGAAAGAGGTATTACGGGAAGAGAGAATACAGATTAGGTGACAGAAGGAAGCAAAGGAGGATAGGACGACACGCATATCATTCAAATTATCTTTCTCCTTTTTACCGAGATATATTCAGAATCCGTTTGTCCGTGCCTGTACACTTGCTCTGTTGTCCACGGGAGTGAGGATTACATTATAAAGCAGTGAAATACGTGTGGATTATGTTATGCCTGTACTCTTTACCACACACACACACACACACACACACACACACACACACACACACACACACACACACACACACACACACACACACACACACACACACACACACACACACACACACACACACACACACACACACACACACACGCGCGCGCGCGTGTGTGTGTGTGTGTGTGTGTGTGTGTGTGTGTGTGTGTGTGTGTGTGTGTGTGTGTATGTGTGTGTGTGTGTGTGTGTGTGTGTGTGTGTATGTGTGTGTGTGTGTGTGTGTGTGTGTGTGTGTGTGTGTGTGTGTGTGTGTGTGTGTGTGTGTGTGTGTGTGTGTGTGTGTGTGTGCGCGCGCGCACGCGTCACCCTGTTATTAGTGGGAAATTACGTCACTTGTTTTGTCTTTGGGACAGTGATGTATTTTCACCTCACACAAACATGCACACAGAAAATCAGGCTTGTCTGCCAATAACAATCCACAGTTTACACGCAAATCACGGTGCAGATGTTGACGAATGCTTGGCGGGGTTGACCCATCGTTAATACCTGTCGCGTTCTCACCACCGGCCATAAGCGAAATTAGTTTTCAAACAACTCCTAGACAAGTGTTTTTGAGAACACGTGACAGAGAAAATGTGCAGTTTTCAGAAGACATTGTTAATTAAAGAGTAATTAGTTTAACGACCACAATTACATGAAAAAAAAATCAATATACTTTATTATACTTAAAATATCTTAACATAAAACAAAACACGGAAACAAAAAGAAGTATGGTTTTATATGTTTAACATCGG
>NC_087156.1:7585000-7600000 GCF_035594125.1 Scylla paramamosain
ATAAAAGATAAGTTCTTGCATAACTGATGTAAGAGAAAAACGTACCTTAAAAATAAATTAATTAAGGAAACACAACGACTACGTAGCGATAAAATAAAAAAAAGTGATAAAAAAATAAAACATCAAAGGGACAAGAGCTAAAAACCAAAACAAGACAAAACAGCGTACAAAGCGAGAAAAAAAAAATGATAAAAGTAGACTGAAAAAATATGGATGTAAAATGCTAATTGATCAAAGAAAAACGAAACACACCAATAAACTACTTAAAAGCACATCCCAGAATAGTGATCTTATACACCTGTCAACCTACGCGGCAGAAAATGTACGCAACGTTTTCTATGTTGAGGATTGAGAGGTGACTTACCTATTTGTCCATTTATTCGATAAACTCTAAATAACCAGCTTCAAACTATTACAGTTATTTATTTTTTCAGTCGTATATTCGTCCATCGGTGTGTCTGTGTACTTGTATTATTGTACTTGTATTTATTTATTTTATTAGGGAGAGAGAGAGGGTTGTTGTTTTTATGCATGTTTTGGTGACAATAATTTTTTTTTTTTTTTTAGCATCATCAGAGGACAGTAAAGTTAGTGTGGGATTTCCTGTTGTGTTATCGTATGAGGGAACAACAGTTTGGAGTGTGTTATTGTGGCGGCTGTTGTTGTTGTTGTTGTTGTTGTTGTTGTAGTTGTTTTGGTTTTAGTCAGTATCATAGTTGTTGTTCTTGTTGCTGTTGTTGTCGTCATTGTTGTCGTTGTTGTTGTTGTTATTGTTGGTGACGGTGGTGCAGTTTCCATCACTATTAATATTATTTTTTTTCTTTTTCTTTATTTGATGATGGCGATGATGATTCTTAGCCTCAAAACCAATTGTTGTAAAAATTGTAATAGTGATAGGGATACTACCAGAAACAGCAATAATAGTAGTACTAGTAGTAGTAGCAGCAGTAGTAGTAGCAGCAGCAGCAGCAATGGCAGTAACAGTAGTAGCAACATCAGTAGTAATAAGAATAGTAATGTGTTTCAGAGTAACAGAAGTAATGGCACTAGTCGTCGCCTAACATTGGCACAATATCTCCCCATAAAAGTTTAGTAAAAAAAAATAAAAATAAAATAAAATAATAATAATAATAATAAAAAAAATTGTGAGGCCTGATGTCATAAATTTAGTTGTTTCATACGGTCTTTTAGTTTTACGTTGGCCACAAACAATTTTAAAGCTGCATGTTTTCTTTCACATATTTCGCTCTTAAACAATCCATAATAATTAACCGTGAAACGCTGAGATAATACCTCGCGTAAAATATTGTGTGTCCTACAGTAGAAAAGAGAGGCGTACTTTAACATGATTAATAACTTTTTAATCTGAGAAAACTTTTGTGTTGGTAATTATGGTTGCGCTACTTACAACAATGACCGTAAACTTAAGTTACACAGGATGTATGTGTTACAGCTTAAATGTGTCTTGAAAATCTACGATTATTAAGTTTATGGAGAAACGAAAGAAAGAAAATCAATTGAAGTACAGAACCAAAACAAAGGAAACAAAGAAAGGATAACTAACAAAAAACATGGTCGAGGTTGTGATACCTATTATTCTACCTATCTATTTATTTATCTATACATTTATCTATCTACCCAGTTTATCATCCAAATAGCAATACATCTAGTTTTATTTAAAGTAAGAGACGTTGAATGGTAAAGGTGAGGCTTCCACAACGCTACAGGCTCCATCTACTCTGACACTGTAGAGCATGTGAGTGACAGACATATATAACAACCTAGGGAAAGTTTTGACAGGTTGGTAAACGCAAGCACGTAAAGGTGAAGGTGGCAAAACGAAAAAGAAGGGGAAATACTGTTGTGAGAGAGTGAAAACAAAACAACATCACATATACTGTCTAAACTCACATGGATTGATAAAAAGACACTGGACGGAGTTTTGACAGAAAGGTAAAAGCAAGGACGCGAAGGTGAGGGGTGCAAGACGGAAAGAAGGGACGAAAGATGTGAGGAGGAGGAGGGTCTTAGTCAGTTACCTGCCACAAGTTCGTTCAAAGACCTTGGAAGCTATTTTTTTCTGAAACTTTTGAGTTGGTAAACTCTGCCTGGGACTTGTGAGCGACCTATTGCACCACAATATTGAAATTTCTTTCCAAAACTTACTTGTTGTGTTGTGTTTCCTTAGAAATCATTGTTAATTTTCACGCCATCCTATTTTGTCGCTAATGTAACCCATGCAATAATCGTGCGTTCGATAATTACTTTGTAACGACATTATTCCCATAATGAGTTGGGAAAAACATTACGTAAGTGATAGACTTGATAATAACTTTGATAATAAATTTCTACGGAAAATGAATATTTATGAGATGAATAAAAAATCTTACTACTACTACTTTCAACACATTACCATTTGTTTTTTCTACTATTATATATATTATTAATATATATAATATATATAATATATATAACCAATGCTGCCGCCATCAGCACCACCACTATCACCAAAATGATGAAGAAGAAAATAACCAGAGATGAAGGAGAATAAATGAGTAAAACGACCGATGAAAAAGGAAGAGCAAAAAAAAAAAAAGGAAATAACAGTATATTTTTCCAAACTGATCTAACTCAAACAAAGAATGTCATGTCACTGATACATAAATAAACACACACACACACACACACACACACACACACACACACACACACACACATACAGACGAAAAAAAAGTTGAATACGCAGAAAAAAATTGATGAAGACGTAACAACACGCATAGGGGAAAATCCCTACATATATGCTTCTTCTGGTCGCCACAATAAATATCTGGCCATTATGATAAGAAACTAAAATAATATGTGCGACAGATTTTAGTCACTCGAGGCAGCGGCGGAAAAAGAAAAAAAAAAAAAGAGGCAGAAGAAATGTCAAGATAAAGGTAAATATATTAAGAATCATGACCTCTCCGATCTCAACCCCGTGCCACAGTCGTGCTTACCCCAGACTGGCGAAAGGTGGCGCGGATCAGCCCCGTCAATCCAACCCCGTGACTGCATAAGCCTCCGAAGGGTAAACAAGCTGAAGGAGGAGGAGGAGGAGGAGGAGGAGGAGGAGAAACAAACATATAATAATGATGCTAAATCTAAATCCCTTTCCATGTCTTATATTTTCACAGTTGAATTCAGTAATTTTCCTTTGTTAAGAATGAAGGAAAGAAAATGTGGTAGAATCTTGCAGTGTAGGATTTGTGTGTGTGTGTGTGTGTGTGTGTGTGTGTGTGTGTGTGTGTGTGTGTGTGTGTGTGTGTGTGTGTGTGTGTAGCGCAATATTTAGCAAGTTGAGGACAGATTGTGCGTACGGTTCAAATTTGCAAGGAGAGGTTCCATTGTGCAGCGGAATGGGCCAACATGTGCTCGGGAAAGGTTCAAGCAAGCGCGGAAAATATTGTAGCGTGCCGAGAAGACATTCAGGAGTCGGACGGGAAAATCTCCAGCGGTTCTCTCCCAGAGGAATTCTTTAAGACTTGATACTAAACAAGGTCGCTCAGGTGGAAGGTCAGAATTAATTGTATTCCACTGACAATAAGAAAGAAATAAAACTCTTTTATCACTGGGATCAGATGGCGAGCGCATTGTCGTTCCCTATTAAAAAGAAGTTCATATAAAAAATACAGGCCTTAACCATCAGTATTAGACGGTCCACGAGCTATCCATTATTCCCTGTCCCGATATTTCCACAACAACAACCTAAAATTCGTTTCTAAAATTATATTACATATACAAAGAATCTTTCACAGTAATGTTAAGTCGGTCCGCGCCTTACCCGCCACGGTCCTTGCCAATCTTTGACACGAGTAACACCCCGATATTCACCTTCAACACTTGTTACACAAGTTGTCACTCGCTCAGTCGCTGACGAACACATATCGAACAAAGAGAAGGACAAGATCATCGCATTTTGTTCGCCTCTGTCTGTCTGAATGAAAGAAGAGACTAAAAATAGCGTCTACACACACATAATGCCCCGGTCACTCACAGCAGAATTTAATCTTAAGACGATACGAGCAAATCTTTTTCTTTACAAAGTCTGTCTTGCACATGGGGTGGAGAGTCGAGCACATCACACATCAAAGACAGGACAGGGAGGCACACGTGATAAGCAGAACTGTGACAATCGAGATACACCATAATTAGCAAAGCTCACATAACTGTTTGCTGCCACAGAAAAAAATCAGAATTCACAAGTTAGTATATTGTCCAATAGCCAACGATAAGAAAGCTTCACACGCATCCATTGTTTGACAAAGATTGAAAAAATATGTTGAATGTGAAAGTAAATCAATAAAAAAGCAATAATAACAAAATGGAAAGATCTGATTCACTCGTCTGCATAAAATTCAAATAAGTGTACCGGCTTTCATTACGAGACTCAACTTCGAAAAAAAAAAAAAAAGATTGGAGAAAAACAGAGGCAGAACCCTTGACGAACAAAAGTCATAACAAATGGAATAATAAAACACGAATAACTATGATTCAGGAGTCTACGGTCAGTGAACTTAAAGAAACCCATTATACAACGAATATAAAAGAAAATCAAAGACAAGAATGCAGACATACATGTTGCGGGAAAAATATATAAACGACAAAAAAGGGGATCTTGTTCGCTCATCTTCGTGCCTTCAAGTCGTCTTCAGTCAGGGCTTAAAGCGTCACTCCAAGACTAATGACTGCCGGCAAGTCGGATCAGAATAAAGGTCGGGGGGCAAAAAAAGAATTTCTGGGCTATCAAATATTGTAGATCCTATTGTATCCTTTCCTATTACGGTCCAATCCTTTCCCCCAATTCTATTACGGGCCAAAGGGAAAGTATTCACCGCCCAATTTACACGTCAGGGGGGAGGAGGTGGTGTGTCTGACTGCCATTCTATAGTCTCTCTCTCTCTCTCTCTCTCTCTCTCTCTCTCTCTCTCTCTCTCTCTCTCTCTCTCTCTCTCTCTCTCTCTCTCTCTCTCTCCGATTTCATGGTAGATATGGAACTGGTTTAGAGAAGGAACATACGTTTTATATATATATATATATATATATATATATATATATATATATATATATATATATATATATATATATATATATATATATATATATATATATATATATATATATATATATATATATATATATATATATACATATACACACACACACACACACACACACACACACACACACACACACAGACACACACACTACTGATAGTGGTCAAGCACTGTGAGTTTATCTGTGTCTGTCTCTCTGTCTGTCTATTTGTCTGTCTCTATGTCTGGATGTCAGTTTCTCCGCACCCCCCTTTCTCTCTCTCTCTCTCTCTCTCTCTCTCTCTCTCTCTCTCTCTCTCTCTCTCTCTCTCTCTCTCTCTCTCTTCCTTCCTTTCTCGCTCAGTGTGTGTGTTTCTGAGTGTGTGTGTGTGTGTGTGTGTGTGTGTTCAATTTCCAACAAACCAGCCACTCTTTTTTTTTTCTGGTATGTTGCACTAAACATACACATACACACACACACACACATACACACACACACACACACACACACACACACACACACACACACACACACGCACACACACACACACACACACAAACACACACACACACACACACACACACACCACATTAACTGCTAATCGTATAACACAAATTAATCCTCGTTCACAGCAGTAGTGAGTCACATTTTGGTGTATAATCCTAAAATCTTCCTATTTTGCTCCGAGGACAACCCTGGACGTCTCCATTACAGAGTGGTGAGGAGGGAACGCTAGATAATTTGTTTACTTTCCTTCACATAATATCAACTGAGGCACTGAATATCCATTTGTTCTTGTGAAAATGTTCTTCAATTTTTGACTAATTCACGTTCGTCTTATGGTGTTGTTCGTTCAAATATAATATGCTTTTACAACGGAATATGGCGTACATTTTTTTGAGGAAATGCATTTCTAAGAGCATCATAGTAATACATGTTACTCTCTGTCCTGGAAGTTTTCACCATGTATAGTTCTAAAGGAGGACAAATTTCCCACTCAAACTAAAATCAAGTTTCGCACAAGAACAAAGACACCTCAGACAAGGTCTTCCTGCCCACCACAAACCCAATTCCATCGCCGCCGTGAATATCACCACTTGCGACTTGAGCGACACATTGGGCGGGAAGTTTCTATTGCTGTCACCAATAAGTCAATTATAACGTTATCAAGGCAGGCAGTGCATGGGTATGAATATGTATACGCGCACGCCTCAGTCCAGTACTCGTCATAAAGCAAACATAAAACACAATAACTGGCAATAACAAGTTGTCGCTGCGTGGCGTTACATCAACTAACATGATTGACATGACACACGACACCCGCGTTACGACCGTAGCGCTGTATAATGTTGTCCGCCGCCTGAATCTCTCTCGGACATATCACACACACAGACACATACACACACTACTGTACTTACTCTGCTGTATATCCGAGGAGGAGAGGGCGCGTTGGGGCTGTCTTTGGCTGCCGATCTCCGTGGCCAAAGACATCCCCAGCAGCGCCCCCAGAAGGAGGAGGGCGAGGGCCGGCCAGCGCGGAGCCATGGCTGCTCCGGCGCCCCCCAGACAGGTGACCGCTGCACTTAAGACACCCAACACTGACCCTCACGACAACACGCTTCCTGCAGCACAGTGGGCGATGAATGGGGCTCGTTACAACTGTTGAATGCACAAAACCGAACAAGACTTTCGCATTTTTTGTGTATCGTTATTTTTTTTGTTGGCGTGCCTTCACTGAGATGCTTTGGGAAGCAGAGTTAGCAAACTTTTTTTTTCCAACTAAGTTCGTGAAACAACTTTCAGACAAGGTAAGCTTCTAAGCATTCCTTTTTGATGTGTACAGAGATATTCTTATTTCCTTTCCTGATAGAAGTCACTGCATTGGAAGTAATAGTGATGCTTTCATATAAAGTTTTAGACCATTTAACATGATTAATGCGAAAGCTCAAGACAACTCCTGAACACCTCAATACACGTGTCCACGCCCCTTCCTCAAGACACAGCGAGGACGAGGGCGTGAGCCTCAAGACGCCAACAGGGAGCCTTGCATACCACGGAGCGGCGGAGAAGAGCGGCGCAAGTCCTCTCGGTGGAAGGAAGCAAGTCACACTGGGCATGGGAGCTCAGTGCAGCGAGCGGAACCTGGTGCACAGCGCGCGCGCGGGCTCACACTCTCACACTCTCTCACACACACACACACACACACACACACACACACACTCACTCACTCACTCACTCACACACACACACACACACACACACACAGGTGGAGCTTAGCAGATCATTGACTGGTAGAAAATAATATGAATATCGAGGAGGTTGAAAAAAGAAATGATAATATGCAAACTTTCTCTGTCTCTCCATTAGTTCTGAAAATTACCGGACATAAGTGCGTTTCTAATTTATCCAGTCCGGCTCGTTGGACTCCTCGCACCTGCAGGTAATTGTAGGGGAGAGAGAGAGAGAGAGAGAGAGAGAGAGAGAGAGAGAGAGAGAGAGAGAGAGAGAGAGAGAGAGAGAGAGTCACAAACAGGCATTCAGACAAAAGATAGAAACCGGATGAGCGTATTCATTATTCTTTAGTCTCTGCGTCTGTCCGCCAGTGTGTGTGTGTGTGTGTGTGTGTGTGTGTGTGTGTGTGTGTGTGTGTGTTTCTCTCTCTCTCTCTCTCTCTCTCTCTCTCTCTCTCTCTCTCTCTCTCTCTCTCTCTCTCTGCTTCGACCTAACAACACTTCAGCATCTGCTTCCTCGCCCGTCCAACTGTCCATTTATTCGTATGTGCGTCTGCCATTCTGTTTCTTTATTCTGTCGGTCACTTTGCTACTTAACTTTTTATCACTTTTTGCCCGTCAGTTGGTCTCCCTGCGTGTATGTATTTCCACTTCTGTCTTTTTTAGTGTTTGCCTGTCTCATTGACTGTGTGTGTGTGTGTGTGTGTGTGTGTGTGTGTGTGTGTAGTATTTTCCCGCTTCCCTCCGTGCATGCGTTTCTCCTTGGAAATAAATGGACATGGTGTAACGTAGGTAACAAAAAGAGTAGAGAGAAGCGAGCGACGCCGGCCAATGAACAGAGAGTAAACGAAAAGATGGGAAGGGACTGAATGGTACAAAAAATACACTTTAAAAAAAAAATGTATAATCGTTCTACGAAAGTTACGATTCCAATCCGCTCTAACGCTGCAGGTAATAAAGAAATGTAGAGCACCTAAATTTTCAACTGGCGAAAGAAAAAAAATGTAAAAAAGAAAAACTACACGGGAAAAATCCTTGGTACCGAAAAAAAAAAAAAAACATTATGGGACAACGTTAATGATATCAATTCACTGTATATCAGGAAATTCCAGGGTCACGCTTCCCTGCGACTGCAATTCATTTTAATTCTGAATCTGTGACACTTCCGTTTGTCCATATCCCGCCCTGTTCCCTACCTGTCTCTCCCATTCCTCCCTCCCTATCCCTCGAGCCCTACCTAGCTCCCATCCAACCTGGTAATGGAGCAGACGAAAGTGAAATGCTTGCACCAATATGGAATCACTTGTTGTACCACTAAACTTAATGGAGCGAAGCGCTGTGTTGGCTCGGCTCACTGACAACAGGACACGTCGGCTTTTTGAGTTCGGGAACGCTCGGGCTAGAGAGGTTCACGGACTAGGAAAAAAAAATCAGGAAGGGAATTAGAGCTTAGACTGGTAGCTAGGGATTAGAGAGGATGGGAGGTAAGGTAGTAAGGGTATGCAGGTAAAGAGGAGGATGGAGGGAAGGCAGTGTGAGTAATGGACGAGACGGTCAGGGAGTGAGATAAAATAATTAAACACAGACAGGTTGGGAAGCCTAGGGTAGATAGGTATGGTAGAAACGAGGATAGAGAAGATAAGGTGGACAATGAAAGAGGAGATGAGGGAGAGAAGCATAGGAAGAAGGATTAAAGAATAAAGCAAGTGAAGGAGAGATACAGAGATAAGCGTTGGCTAATCCGTTGATATATTCATGGAGCGTTTATATCAGGTTGCGAACTTATACGTAAACTTTTCACTAAGCTCAACGAGGATCTTTACACGCGCCGCGCAGGCACGCAGGCACGCACAAACTCATAAATATACGCAGATATATTACATAGTCTTTCCTTGGTTTAACTTTTCCTGGAAAACAGTTGCCTCAGCTTCTTCTCGGCCCTATTGTGACTATGACTACGAATATCCGTTAACAGCACTTCAGTTCGCTTGTAAAAACTCTTAACACTCTGCTGTCTGATGCTGTGTATTGTTAACGTTCTTGAATTATCAGTTTTCTGTCATTGCGTGCGAGGACGCACACACACACACACACACACACACACACACACACACACACACACACACACACACACACACACACACAGACATATAAAGGTAATTGCTCATTTTTAGTTTCATAGCTGATATATTTATATTTAAACTCAAAACAATAATATATTTTTAGCGATATTCATGGAGCACACACTCACGCACACACACACACACACACACACACACACACACACACACACACACACACAAATATACACACAAATATACACACACACACACACACAGACACGTTAATTGATAATTTTAAAATTCTCGCTGCCTTAGACAGAACTTAAAAATAATCGTGCATCAATATTCAAAGCGATTCCACCTTTCTTTGATACCTGGTAGAAGATTTTATTCAACATTTTTTTTTTTTTTGTCCTCACTTCTGACATTAGGATTCCCAAAAGTATGAAAAAAAATGAAATTTACTTAATTCCAAATCTCAAGACTCGGAAATTTTCTTGCTTCCTGAAGTGCCTCTGACTAATCTTACGACTGCCTATAATCCCCAAGGACACACAAAGGAACCAGACTTCATCCTCTCCTCATTTCCCGAAGGATTCTAAGGAGTGTAGTGGAATATGATTTTCAGCTTCGCCAGATTCATATAGAACGTGTGACAGGAATCCATGTTGCAGGAAAATGGAGTCATAATGATAAGAACGTAATGATAAATGAAAGCAAGATAAAGAAAATATATGAACTGTCATGCTTTTACCATCTATTGATTGTAAGTGGCTCGAACATGCATCGGTAATATTTCACTTTTAGGTAGGTTTAGCCGTTTATCATTGAGTGAAATATTTCAAGATTCTACTCGAAGCCGATGTATAGAGTCCATGTTTTTAAACACAGTGTTTGATGATTGGGAGAGACTCAGTAATCAGGTTGTTAATGTAGCGTCTTCAAGAAACTTAAATAAATAAATAAATAAATAAATAAATAAATAAATAAATAAATAAATAAATAAATAAATTTATGGATTTGGATGATGGAGAGAAGTGTGCATGTTCAATACGATGCTTTTACCACGTGTAGGCTCACTGGTTTCCTGCAACTTCCCTCATGTACATTTTAAAATCATCCAGCAAGTTCTATTGAAGAAAGTGTCAGATAGCACACTTACCATAATATTTTCTTTGTGAACATAATTACAGTGTTTATCAGTAATCACATAACCTGCCGCACTCACTTCGACTGTGTTTTCCCAGTTTTGTTTTTCCTCAATTTTAAGTTCCTTGATCTGCTAACAGTCAGGTTTGTAAGCAGATTGGCAATAGATAAGAGGATTCGAAAATAGAGGTAAAACGTAAATTATGAAATTCCGTGTGACTTGTTATTTGGTCTCTGCCCATTACTTTACTTATCACATTGAATCAACGTAATACTTTCATCATTTTCGCAGGTAGCTTTCCTGCAGAATATCTCTCCGCCAGTGCATTCTTAGCACTTTCTCCACCATCTTAAAATGTGCGATTAAATATAGAAGAATACAACTACTCAAAACTTAGGTGAAATTTATCGTTTAGTGAGTTTCACAAAGTATCTAGGTACATACTTCCTATACTCAGCAATAAAACGATAACAGGCACGATGTTGTAAAAGTTTTCCAGTCTCCACGTACTTTTAGGTGAAAGGGTTTTCTATATATCGACTGCCAGGCACCAAATGCACTCAGTTTTATTATCACAGAGCCTATTGATTGTTCTGAGGCAAATCTATGAGAATGTTGTTCCTAAAGAATTCTCTAAATTTCACCACTGCATTTGTTTTGAAACATTTCGTATGTTCTTGAACACAATGATCGTGTGTGTGTGTGTGTGTGTGTGTGTGTGTGTGTGTGTGTGTGTGTGTGTGTGTGTGTGTGTGTGTGTGTGTGTGTGTGTGTGTGTGTGTGTGTCAGTCACCTACGGTCGTCTGCTCGTCACCCAGCCATCCGTTCTCCAATGGAAAAACCTTAGAGCTCATTGTAACCGATCTTTGTGTAGGAGTGAGACCACACACTGGGACGTCGAAGTCACAATCCCTCGGCTTACATCCCGTACATACGTACTTTCTGATGAACAGGGGATATATGTTAAGAGACGCCCATTTACTTCCTCGCGCCCTGGACTCAGTCCTGGCCTTCTCAGTTGTGAGCCGAACGGGCTAAACACTATACTGCGCGGTGTGTAGAGTATTTATTTTTTTTCATTTTTTTTTTCTAAACAACTCCCTAAATTTCGCCTCTGCATTATCTTTGAGACATTTCATATGTTCTTGAACACAACGATCCGGTGTGTGTATGTGTGTGCAAGTGCATATTCTGAGTGATGATGATGATGATGATGATGATGATGATGATGATGATGATGATGATGATGATGATGATATTAATAATAATAATAATAATAATAATAATAATAATAATAATAATAATAATAATAATAATAATAATAATAATAATATAATATAGGTTTATTTAACTTGCAACTTTATAGCTGAAAATATATATGTTGCATATTAACTTGAATACTAACATACATATTACAGCTTAATTATATATTAACTCAAGGAGAGTATCTCACATTTTCATACTATGGCGCCGAACAAACTAGAAGACCAGGTCCGAGATGATCAGGCCAGCCCGTGTATTTTATTTTATTTTTTTCATAAGTTTGTTTCTCCTCCCTGAGCAGCAGGTCAAAATACACGACTTGTTCCAGGTACCTAATCACTACAAAGTGAACACGGGGTGCACTGCAAAGAAGTCCGCCCAAATACTTAACCTGATCCGGGAATCAAATCAGCGCCCTACTGATTGTAAATTGGGTATGTGGTTGTGTGGGTGCGTGTGCAGTGTTTGTGGATTTGAGATAGTGGTAAGTGACATTTTATTCATAAACCCAATTTCTCTCTCTCTCTCTCTCTCTCTCTCTCTCTCTCTCTCTCTCTCTCTCTCTCTCTCTCTCTCTCTCTCTCTCTCTCTCTCTCTCTCCCTCCCTGCATTAAATCAGAGCGATGGCTAATACCAAAGAAAAAAAAAAAAACTAATGAAATAACGCATACTGCCATGTGGACATAAAAAGGTAATGAAAACTGGCCGTCACCCACCGTAGAGATGCTGGTGACTCATTTCCCGCAGCACAAGTCCATGTCACTATAACATGCAATTCATATTCTAAAATAGCATAAAATTTAAAACCCTTTCATATACTCAAAGGTAATTTTTTTTTTTTACATACTCGTTCATTTCAATTACATTTTCCCCAACATGGGTATGATATGATCTTTATTTTGCGATATCACCTTGGAATAAAGCACACCTTCATTCTTTCATTGTGGTAATGTATTAAACTTTTTACACACACACACACACACACACACACACACACACACACACACACACACACACACACACACATATTATCATCACCATCATCATCATCATCACTCCCATGGTCAACATCTCAACCCAACCTCGCACATTTTCATGAGTCCAGTCACTGAGTCAGACGTGTAAACTTTCCCTTGCCAACTTTTCATATCTTCAACTCCAGCCTGGTGACCCTTCGCACCACTCGCTATCTTTAGAGACCTGCCAGTCTGCTCTTTCAGGCACAAGTTTTGCCTATCATAATTTTTGCATACTTTATCATTTCATGGTGTCTTTAAGGTATAGTTTGTTTCCTTATTTTTACGATATTTTATCATAGTTTAAAAAATCATTCCAACGTTGAGGACAATGATTTCACAACTTAAAACGTGCATTCTAACGAAGCGCAGCATATAAATTTATGTAATAAACATATGATGATACATAAAACAGTCATCTTCTCAGTTCAAATTTGAATAAAATTATACTTTTAAGGATGCGCTTATATACAGTTACCGAAACATTTGTACAGTTTCCTACTCTTAATATAGTTTACGTTATCATGATTTTATCTAGATTTTTTATTCTAAACAATTACACTCTTCATCATTTATAAAATTTATCCTCCAGTGTTTCATGCATTAATATTACTATCACCATTTAGCGTTGTTCTAATAAATATTAAAACTACTATTGTGGTTTCAATAAGTCATTTAACATTTCCGATAAAATCACTGCGCTTTCCGTGAATGCATCTGCATCTCCCTGACACATCTGCAGACAGTAAATGGGTTAAATATTATCAATTCAGAGTTACCGTTTCGAGTTATAGGATGCTGTTTCTCAAAAAAAAAAAAAAATAATAATAATAAATAAAATAAATAAATAAACAAAAAAGTATATATATATATATATATATATATATATATATATATATATATATATATATATATATATATATATATATATATATATATATATATATATATATATATATATATATATATATATATATATATATATATATATATATATATATATATATGTGTGCGTGTGTGTGTGTGTGTGTGTGTGTGTGTGTGTGTGTGTGTGTGTGTGTGTGTGTGTGTGTGTGTATGTATGTGTGTGTGTGTGTGTGTGTGTGTGGTCTAGGGAAAAAAATACTTGAAGACCTTGAAGTAATCATAAACAAAACTTTCAAAATGAACGATCAATGTACAGCTGCTAGAAAAAAAAAAATATTAGGCTTCATCTCAAGAAATATTGATTACAATAGCCGGAAGTCATCAAGATACCATATACAACTTTTGTGAGGCCACACCTGCAATACACTGTACAGTTCTGGTCACTAAACTACATAAAGGATTAGCGACGAACAACAAAGCAATTCCCTTCACTGCAACACTTAGCCTACGAAGAAAGACTAAAGCGGTTAGGCATGTTCTTTCTCAATAAACAAAGGATAAGAAGGGATCTAACTGAGATTATTAAATTACTGAAGGATTATTTCATAAAAAAAAAAAATGAGAACAATCACAATAGGTAACAGAACGAAATTAAATGGACGAAGATTCAACATAAATATAATTAAACAAATTTTTGCAATAATATAACTATTGATCATTGGAATAAACTACCTGAATCGATTGTTAACACGAAAACTGTAAGTAGTTGTAAATCTGGATTAGATGAGTATTTCAGAGAAAGAGGTCTGTACTAAGAAGTGACCAATTTAACCTGAAATTGTCCTTCATCTTTTAAATCAGATACCGGGAGTGGCAAATCATCAGCGCCAGTGGTAGTGTATTGTAGTGTATCTATCTTTTTCATTCTTTATGATAAAAATTTCCATGCATCCATTTCTTACGAGGTACATGATCTCTTCTGACTTCCTGCCGCCATGTTTTCGAAGGGAGAGATGGGCGGGGAGAGAGCCTTGTTCTGTATCTATCTTGTTCTTCCACACGTAGTTCACTAGTAGTGATAAATAATAAACAGATACTCTTGTTACAGCCCGAGAGCTCTACTGCTACATATTATTCTCATGTACTCTCTCTCTCTCTCTCTCTCTCTCTCTCTCTCTCTCTCTCTCTCTCTCTCTCTCTCTCTCTCTCTCTCTCTCTCTCTCTCTCTTTCTCTCTCTCTCTCTCTCTCTCTCTCTCTCTCTCTCTCTCTCTCTCTCTCTCTCTCTCTCTCTCTCTCTCTCTCTCTCTCTCTCTCTCTCTCTCTCTCTTTTTTT
>NC_087156.1:7602500-7615000 GCF_035594125.1 Scylla paramamosain
GAGAGAGAGAGAGAGAGATTCTCTTATTTTTTAGAAAGCAAAACCTTGTGGTGTTTCTTAACACTAATGAATAGGATACATAATTACACCAAATGCAAGAATACGATAACTTTAAAAAAAAAAATACACCTTTTGAAAAGCAGCTGTGGAGGTTGACAGGCTCTGTACATAAGGCTTCACTATACTGGTATCGACCCTAAGTGTCTTGACATCCCCCTAAACTTTTTCTTCATTAACTTCTGCAACATTCGCGATCTAAGATCTAATCTTCAATCTGTAGAAAACCTCCTCTCCTCTACTAAACCTCATCTTTTTTCACTGAAACACAGGTGTCTGTGGCAATTAACAGGAGTCCATTTTCTGTTCCCTTCTTTCTCTATCATCATTTTCAATCTAAAGTTGGATGTTGCGTTTATGTGAGCAATGACTTAACCTGCTCTCGTGCCCACGCTCTTGAATCTTCCGAGTTTTCCACCATCTGGCTACGACTAGAGTCACTCTCAAACAAAATTTATCTGTGCTGTATGCCTCTCTCCTAACTCCTCTAACTATAAGAAATTCTTTGACTACTTAACTTCCAAAGTAGAGCACATTTTGACTCTCCTCCCTTTTGTAGAGATTCCCATTCTTGGAGACTTCAATGTTCACCACCAGCTTTGGCTTTCCTCTCCATTCACTGACCATTATGGTAAACTAGCCTTCAACTTTGCTATCCTCCACGACATGGAGCAATTGGTGCAACACCCTACTCGTATTCCTGAACGTCTTGGAGATACGCCCAACATTCTTGACGTTTTCCTGACCTCTAATCCTTCTCTTTATGCTGTCACCCTCTCTTCTCCATTGTGCTCCTCCGATCGCAATCTCATATCTGTATCTTGTCCTATTGCTCCAATCGCTCCTCAGGATCCCCCTAAGTGAAGGTGTCTCTGCCGTTTTGCCTCTGCTAGTTGGGAGGACCTGAGGGAGGTATTTTGGTGATTTTCCTTGGAATGACTACTGCTTCCGTGTCAGAGGCCCGTCTTTGTGTCCCGAGCGCATAACAGAGGTGATAGTGTCTTTTTTTTTATGTAGGAAGGACACTGGCCAAGGGCAACAAAAACTCAATGAAAAAAAAAATGCCCACTGAAATGCCAGTCACATAAAAGGGTTAAAGCAGTAGTAAAAAATTGATGAATAAGTGTCTTGAAGTTCCAGAGTTTACCAGAGAAAGGGATGAATGATTGAAAATACTAGTTAACTCTTGCGTTAGAGAGGTGGACAGAATAGGGGTGAGAGAAAGAAGAAAGTCTTGTGCAGTGAGGCCGTGGGAGGAGGGAAGGCATGCAGTTAGCAAGATCAGAAGAGGAGTTAGCATGAAAATAGCGGTAGAAGACAGCTAGAGATGCAACATTGCGGCGGTGAGAGAGAGGCTGAAGACAGTCAGTTAGAGGAGAGGAGTTGATGAGACGAAAAGTTTTTGATTCCACCCTTTCTAGAAGAACGGTATGAGTGGAACTCCCCCAGACATGTGAAGCATACTCCATACATGGACGGATAAGGCCCTTCTACAGAGTTAGCAGCCTGGGGGTGAGAAAAACTGGCGGAGACGTCTCAGAACACCTAACTTCATAGAAACTGTTTTAGCTAGAGATGAGATGTGAAGTTTCCAGTTCAGATTATAAGTAAAGGACAGACCGAGGATGTTCAGTGTAGAAGACGGGGACAGTTGAGTGTCATTGAAGAAGAGGGGATAGTTCTCTGGAAGGTTGTGTCGAGTTGATAGATGGAGGAATTGAGTTTTTGAGGCATTGAACAATACCAAGTTTGCTCTGCCCCAATCAGAAATTTTAGAAAAATCAGAAGTCAGGCGTTCTGTGGCTTTCCTGCGTGAAATGTTTACCTCCTGAAGCGTTGGACGTCTATGCAAAGATGTGGAAAAGTGCAGGGTGTTATCATCAGCGTAGAAGTGGATAGGACAAGAAGTTCGGTTTAGATCATTAATGAATAATAAGAAGAGAGTGGGTGACAGGACAGAACCCTGAGGAACACCACTGTTAATATATTTAGGAGAAGAACAGTGACCGTCTACCACAGCAGCAATAGAACGGTCAGAAAGACAACTTGAGATGAATTTACAGAGAGAAGGAAAGAAGCCGTAGGAGAGTAGTTTAGAAATCAAAGCTTTGCGCCAGACTCTATCAAAAGCTTTTGATATGTCTAAGGCAACAGCAAAAGTTTCACCAAAATCTCCAAAAGAGGATGACCAAGACTCAGTAAGGAAAGCCAGAAGATCACCAGTAGAGCGGCCTTATCGGAACCCGTACTGACGATCAAATAGATAGTTATGAAGTGATAGATGTTTAAGAATCTTCCTGTTGAGAATAGATTCAAAAACTTTAGATAGGCAGGAAATTAAAGCAATAGGACGGTGGTTTGAGGGATTATAACGGTCTGGCATGGAGGCGTACATTCCTCACTCTTTTTTTTTTTCGACGTAAATCTTTCAAACCTTGGTTTAATACAGCTTGTTCACGTGCTATACATGATAGAGAGGTGGCCCACAAAAGGTTCTTCAGTCTTCCATCACCAGAATCTCATGCACTTTATATTTCTGCCCGGAACCATGCCAAGTATGTTCTCCAACTAGCCAAAATCTCCTTCAGTAACAGAAAGTATCAAAATCTTTCTAGATCTAACTCCCCTCGTGACTTCTGGCATCTAGCCAAAAACATCTCCAATAACTTTGCTGCTTCTTCTTTCCCTCCTTTATTTCAACCAGATGGCATCATTGTTATCACATCTATCTCTAAAACTGATCTCTTCGCTCAAACCTTTGCTAAAAACTCTACCTTGGATGATTCATGGCTTGTTCCTCCCTTTT
This sequence comes from Scylla paramamosain, assembly GCF_035594125.1. Classification (NCBI taxonomy): domain Eukaryota; kingdom Metazoa; phylum Arthropoda; class Malacostraca; order Decapoda; family Portunidae; genus Scylla; species Scylla paramamosain. Next base: position 7,605,364 of record NC_087156.1, read on the forward strand.
GTCCACCCTCTGACTACTATTAAAATTCTTCGCAATGATGTTTTTCCACGCCCTCGCTGGCCTAAACCCTCGGAAGGCTTCTGGTCTTGATGGGGTCCCTCCTATTGTTCTCCGAAACTGCGCCTCCGTGCTCGTACCTTGCCTAGTCAAACTCTTTCAACTCTGTCACTACTACTTTTCCTTCTTGATGAAGTTGCCTACATTCAAGCTGCTCCTAAAAAGGCTGACCGTTCTAATCCCTCAGTCTACCGTGATATTGTTTTAATTTCCAGCCTATCTAAAGTTTTTTAATCTATCTTCAACAACATTCTTAAACATCTATTACTTCACAGCCTTCTATCTGATGGCCAGTATGGGTTCTGTCAAGGCCACTCTACTGGTGATCTCCTAGATTTCCTTGCTGAGTCTTGGTCATCCTCTTTTAGAAATTTTGGTGAAACTTTTGCTGTTGCCTTAGACAGAGCAAAAGCTCTTACGTCTTCTATCCTTTTATCCATAACTTCATCTCAAGTTTCCTTTCTGATCGTTCTATTGTTGCTGTGGAAGACGGTCATTGTTGTTCTCCTAAATATATTAACAGTGGTGTTTCTCAGGTTTCTGTCCTGTCACCCACTCTCTTCCTATTATTCCTCAATGATCTTCTAAACCAAACTTCTTGTCCTAACCACTCCTACGTTGATGATACCACCCTGCACTTTTCCACGTCATTTCGTAGACATCCAACTTTTCAGGAAGAAAACAGTTCACGCAGGGAAGCCACAGAACGCCTGACTTCTGATCTCTCTACAATTTCTGATTGGAGCAGAGCAAACTTGGTATTCTTCAATGTCTCAAGAACCTAATTCCCCCCCATCTATCAACTCGATACAACCTTCCAGACAACTATCCCCTCTTCTTCAATGACACTCAACTATCACCCTCTTAAACACTGAACATCCTCGGTCTGTCTTTTTATTATAATCTAAACTGGAAACTTCAAATCTCATCTCTAGCTAAAACAGCTTCTATGAAGTTAAGTGCTCTGAGACGTCTCCGCAAGTTTTTCTCACCCTCCCCCCCCTCAGCTGCCAACTCTGTACAAGGGCCTTATCCATCCATGTATAGAGTATGCTTCACATGTTTGGGGGGGGGAATTCCACTCATACTGGTCTTTAGACAGGATGGAGTCAAAAGTGTTTCGTCTCATCAACTCCATTCCTCTAACTGACTGTCTTCATTCTCTTTCTCATCACCGCAATATTGCATCTCTAACTATATTTTACCGCAATTTTCATGCTGATTACTCTTCTGATCTTGCTAACTGCATGCCTCTTCTCCTCCCGCGCCCTCGATGCACAAGACTTTCCTTTTACTCTCATCCCTATTCTGTCCACCTCTCTAATGCAAGAGTTAAAAAGTATTCTCAATCATTAATCCCTTTCTCTGGTAAACTCTGGAACTCCTTGCCTGCTTCTGTATTTCCACCTTCCTATGATTTAAACTCCTTCAAGAGGGAGGTCTCAAGACACTTATCCTTCAATTTTTGACTACCGCTTCGGACACTATTCGGGGACCGGCATATCAGTGGGCTTTTTTTTTCAGATTTTTGTTGCCCTTGGCCGGTGTCTCTCCTACATAAGAAAAAAAAACGTAAAAAATAAAAATAAAAAGGAGTATGGGAAAAAAAAAAAATCTATATTATACAGCAATATCCAGCACCTACTCAAACCACTCGAGTCGTTTCATACACTCTTATAAAACTGCTTATATATCTTCCTCACTGTTTAAAACTTTTCGGTCTTCAGGGAACTGCGCACGTTCATCCTCATATCTTTTTCCCTCTGCTTGTCGGTCGATGGACGTCAATTAAAAGCTGTGAACAGAGGCAAAACTTGAAAGGAAAATTCACTTCATGAACCGGACATGGAAACTATTGAGGGCAAAAAAAAAATATATAGGCAAAATAGACATAATAGATGGAAAGATAAACCACATATGAGGTTACGGGCATAAAAGCATACTGGATTTGTGTTTTTTTTTATTAGAGAGAGAAAAGAGAGTAAATAACACACTGAAAGGGGAAAAAAAAAAGAATGATGAAAATGTCAGGGATAAAAGTAATTAAAGGGAAGAAGGACGCTAATGTAAAATGAGTGAATAAAAGCAAAATACCAGAATTCTGGACTTTTAAGATAAGGATTTCAATCAAATCAGAAAGAAAGCGAATTATGGAAAAAAAAAAAAAAATTGGTGCTGAGAAAGAGAGAGAGAGAGAGAGAGAGAGAGAGAGAGAGAGAGAGAGAGAGAGAGAGAGAGAGAGAGAGAGAGAGAGAGAGAGAGAGAGAGAGAGAGAGTTATTTTTATGAATGTATGTGTGGACATAACATAAGCTTCTCTCCAATTGACATATTTCAGGCTAGGTTCATGATAAGTTGTTGTTGTTGTTGTTGTTAATAATGGTGTGCTAGTGGTAGTGGTGGTGGCGGCGATAGTGGTGGTGATGGTGGTGATAGTGGCGATTGTGACACAGGTGGTGGTTATTCATTATTGATATCTGTGACCACTGCTTGTCAAGATGAACAGTGATCGGTCATTACAAATAGAATGTGAGTGCGTTTATGATGCATTAATTCCACATTTCAATCTCCCCGCGTACAAATAAGCCATCATTGTTAAACTTTATTGATAAAGGAAAAAAAAAAAGACGGAAAGAAAATGTCATGTTTGCGTTTGCTGGTTCATTGGTGTGTTTATGTATATCTATATCCGTCTGTAAACTTTCCCTTTGCTTCTACGGCTTATTTTTGTTCTACATTCCTCTCTAGCTCATTTTCCATGATTTTCTTTCTCACTCGTTACTTTATGTACTCCTACTCATCATTCTATCCCATCCTTCATCATTTTCTTCCTCTCAATCGCCATTTTTCTCCCTTTCATTGTCATTTTTCTTCTACACATATTTCTTTTCTTTCGTCGCACTTCCTACTGTCGGCCCTTTCCTCTTCTTTCTCCACTATCTCATTTTGTTTCATTTCCTTCCTCCTTCCCGTCTTTGTCCCTTTACTCATTCTGCTCTCACAAATCGTCGTTCCTCTCCTCTACCTACGCACGATACCATGCAGCCAGACTTAACATCCAATACGTCTCGGATCCACTTTTCAGTAGCAATTCTGGAAGTTTTCTCTCTCTCTCTCTCTCTCTCTCTCTCTCTCTCTCTCTCTCTCTCTCTCTCTCTCTCTCTCTCTGCCTCATGCACACATTGTCATCCAGCCAAAGTAGTACCTCTTAACTTCCCATAAGTAAATTTTATGAATGGGTTAATCTCACTTCCTTGTTCCGTTACTATAATGTTCAGAAGTCGTAAAAAAAACAAATGAAGAAATTATTGGCTTAATCGGCAGATCTTTTGAATATAAATCTAAGGATACAATCCTTACTTTGTATAAGTCTTTAGTCCGTCTCCTTTTGAAGTATTGCGTTCAAGCATGGTGCCCCTACTACTAGAAAGACATTGATAAATTAGAAAGAGTTCAGCGTAGAGTAACAAAAATTATACTAAGCCAAAGAAACTAACCATACGAAGAGCATCTTAAAAATAAAATCTTTTCCCATTAACACAAAGAAGACTAAGAGGCGACTTAATACAGGTGTTTAAAATCCTCAAAGGCATTGATAACATGGGCTGCAGTAAATATTTCACGATAGACTCTTCAAATTACACGCGAGGAAACGGTTGCAAAATTATTGGGAAATCCTTAAACTCTCACGAATCAAAAAGTAATTTTTTCCATCGAGTAGTAAATCTATGGAATGGGCTTCCTCGAGACGTGATAGACTGCAACCCCGTAGAGATTTTTAAACGCCGTCTTGATAAATATCTTGCCTGCAATCCTCGGCTAACAGTGTTTGTTAGTGGTTAACTTCCTTGCCCTCAGGAAATGGGGGCACCTCATTTCATCAATTTTATTTTTTTTTATTTCCTATAAAATTTCCTTCAGTTTTTTTTTTCTCTCTCTCTCTTCTATAACGCCGTAAGATATTTCTTTCCGACCTGTTTTTCCTGTACGGTTTATGCCGGAGGGACTGGAGGGTGGGGAGAGAGCCTTCTGCTTTCTTGTCCTTTTCTTTTATTATCACCTTAGTAGTCCTAGGTCAGTCACCTCATGAGGACCGCAAAGTCTGTTGTGACCTGTTTTTCTATGTAACTATATATGCAACTTTTCTTGTCCCACACTGCCCTATGACGTCCCGTTATCTGCCGATCCTTTCGTTGCCAAGCGTTCACAGCCAAGGGTGAGATTCTACTGTCGTGTACTGTATTGTTTCACAGTTGAAAATAAGGATTATGTATGAGGTTCTGGAAAAAAAAAATATGGAGGTTCATAGTTACACAAGGAATTGGCTGGAAAAGGAGGAAATGTATGGATAGCAACAGATACTGGGTAACACAGGCAACTACGATGTAAGTAAATGTATAATGGCACTCATAGAAGAAAACGTATGAAGGATATATATATATATATATATATATATATATATATATATATATATATATATATATATATATATATATATATATATATATATATATATATATATATATATATATATATATATATATATATATATATATATATATATATATATATATATATACATACATACATACATACATACATACATACATACATACATACATACATACATACATACATACATACATACATACATACATACATACATACATACATACATACATACATACATACATACATACATACATACATACATACATACATACATACATACATACATACATACATACATACATACATACATACATACATACATACATACATACATACATACATACATACATACATACATACATACATACATACATACATATATATATATATATATATATATATATATATATATATATATATATATATATATATATATATATATATATATATAGATAGATAGATAGATAGATATGAAATGTTGCATATCTAGCTGTCTTCTACCGCTATTTTCATGCCAACTGCTCTTCTGATCTTGCTAACTGCATGCCTCCCCTCCTTCCGCGGCCTCGCTGCACAAGACTTTCTTCTTTCTCTCACCCCTATTCTGTCCACCTCTCTAACGCAAGAGTTAACCAGTATTCTCAATCATTCATCCCTTTCTCTGGTAAACTCTGGAACTCCCTGCCTGCTTCTGTATTTCCACCTTCCTATGACTTGAATTCCTTCAAGAGGGAGGTTTCAAGACACTTATCCACCAATTTTTGACCACTGCTTTGACCCTTTTATGGGACTGGCATTTCAGTGGGCATTTTTTTATTAGATTTTTGTTGCCCTTGGCCAGTATCCTTCCTACATAAAAAAAAAATTATATATATATATATATATATATATATATATATATATATATATATATATATATATATATATATATATATATATATATATATATATATATATATATATATATATATATATATATATATACACACACACACACACACACACACACACACACACACACACACACACACACACACACATTTATCTATCAAAATTTCTTACAATGTGGATTTCGAAACAACTAAAACTCTTAAGGTATTTCCTCGCAGCCTTAAACTAAATACGACAAAATAGCACAGCAGAGACGCCAAGGACAAATTATAACTATTATTCTCCACATAAGTCAATTTCTTCCTAGGCATTCGGCAAGTCTGTGACCGAAGAGTCAACAACCTCCAACGGAAGGAAGGAGACAAAAAGGCGGGGATGAATGGAACAGGCTTACCAGACATGCAGTGTAAGTGCAAGTACGATGGAAAGCTTTAAGAGAAAGCTTGACAGATTTATGGATGAAGATGATACATGGAGCTAAGCTTCCAAGAGATGCATTGTACGAGTATAGCTCGACTGGATTTTTACCGTCTTTTTAATCTTTAAATACTAAAATAACGCTTTTCATAATAATAGTGAATTAAAAAACCAAAGTTTTCATTGAGGAGCCACCGTCCAAGCTCTTAACAACTAGGAAAACCGGACTTAAAACTCCACCCCCACCCCCACCGCTCCCCCCCCCAAAAAAAAAGAAATTGAACATAAAAATTATATGTTATTCTTACTCTTTTTATTACCTATTGTTAGCGTTAAAGTTTGAAACGCAGTTCAGTTTAAAAAAAAGTCGAACCTGCAGTGAAATGTAAATAATTCTTGTACGTTACAACAAAATATGAGTAGTACTGTTCCTGCTACTCGGTATGTTAAAGAATTTGTCCTTCAGAAAAAAAAAAAAAAAAAAAAAAAAAAATATATATATATATATATATATATATATATATATATATATATATATATATATATATATATATATATATATATATATATATATATATATATATATATTTCTTGGTAAACTTCATGAAGTGTACGTGAAGGTGTGAGGAACAGTCGAACGAAACTCTTGCCTTGACATTTTCAAGTTAAAAACAAAACATAGTTAAAAAAAAAATAAAAAAAAAAATAAAAATAAAATATCATTGAAAACATGAAATATAGCAAATAGGATATAAATACAATTATTTGGTTATTTCCGGGTGTGGTTGGAATCAAGAGTAGAGTGACTTGTTAGGGACAGCGATAGGAAGAAAATTATATATATATATATATATATATATATATATATATATATATATATATATATATATATATATATATATATATATATATATATATATATATATATATATATATATATATATATATATATATATATATATATATATATATATATATATATATATATATATATATATATATATATATATATATATAGAAACAAAAGTCAAACGTCAAATTACCGACCAATTTCCACTTTATCAGTGTTCTCTAACATTTTCAAATTGCTAATAAAGAAAATAATTCAAATTAATTAATTGTACATTTCGTATGATAGATAATTTCGTTTTCGACTAGAACTACTTTTGACGCTGGCAAATCTGGCTTAGCTATTTTCAATAATATTAGCAAAGCCTTTGCCAGAGTTCATTCTAATAGTCTTTTGGATAAATTACACCATTACAATAGTCGTGGCACTGTACATAATTGGTTTAAATCATATTTATGTATCAAATTCCAATTTGTATCTTTAAATAAAATTTAATGTTGCTCTAACATTAAAGACATTCATCTTGGTGTGCCACAAGGGAGTATTTCTGTAGTAGACATTGCCGAAACGATAATTACTCCCAGTGAGGTCTAATGCATTGTTCAGTGGGTGCTGTGAACTTATCATTAAACCCAGCTGTAACCTCACTGAAAGTTTCCCTTTGTGTCTCACAACACAAGGGGGCAGTCACAGCCTGCCCTCTAAAGACTACTCTCTTCCTCCAAAACAAAACTACAAGCACCTAATAACACACTCATCCTTCACTCAAAAAAAAATAAAAATCATAATGGCGACTCCTACACCAGCCTCGGAGTCCCCATCTTGGGAGGGGACCATAAAATTAATTAATGTCCCCAGGTCAGACTGCCTTTCTGTCGACGATCCTAAGTGTCTTGACACCCTCTCTTAACTTTTTCTTCATTAACTTCTGCAACATTCGCGGTCTAAGATCTAATTTTCAATCTGTAGAACACCACCTCTCATCTTCTAAACCTCATCTTCATTTCCTCACTGAAATTCAGGTGTCTGAGGCAACTGACAGTAGCCCCTTTTCTGTTCCCTCCTACTTTCTCTATCCTCATTTTCGATCCAAAGCTGGATGCTGCGTTTATGTGCGCAATGACTTAACCTGCTCTCGTGCCCACGCTCTTGAATCTTCCGAGTTTTCCACCATCTGGCTACGACTACAGAGTCACCCTCAAACTAAATTTATCTGTGATGTATACCTCTTACCTAACTCCTCTGACTATAAGAAATTCTTTGACTATTTAACTTCCAAAGTGGAGCACATTCCGACCCTCTTCCCTTTTGCAGATATCTCCATTCTTGGAGACTTCAATGTTCACCACCAACTTTGGCTTTCCTCTCCCTTCACTGACCATCCTGTTGAACTAGCCTACAACTTTCCTATCCTCCACGACCTAGAGCAATTGGTGCAACACCCTACTCGTATTCCTAACCGTCTTGGAGATACGCCCAACATTCTTGATCTTTTCCTGACCTCTAATCCTGCTTATTCTGTCAACCTTTCTTCTCCGTTGGGCTCCTCCGATCACAATCTCATCTCTATATCTTGTCCTATCGCCCCAATCCCTCCTCAGGATCCCCCTAAGCGAAGGTGCCTCTGGCGTTTTGCCTCTGATAGTTGGGGGGATCTGAGGAGGTATTTTGCTGATTTTCCTTGGAACGACTACTGCTTCCGTGTCAGAGACCAATCTTTGTGTGCTGAGCCCATAACAGAGGTGATAGTGTCTGGCATGGAGGCGTACATTCCTCACTCTTTTTCCCGTCCTAAACTTTCTAAACCTTGGTTTAACACAGCTTGTTCTCGTGCTATACATGATAGAGAGGTGGCCCACAAAAGGTACTTAAGCCTTCCATCACCAGAATCTCATGCACTTTATATTTCTGCCCGGAACCATGCTAAGTCTGTTCTCCAACTAGCCAAAAACTCTTTCATTAACAGAAAGTGTCAAAACCTTTCAAGATCTAACTCCCCTCGTGACTTCTGGCATCTAGCCGAAAATATCTCCAATAACTTTGCTTCTTCTTCTTTCCCTCCTCTATTTCAACCAGATGGCACCACTGCTATCACACCTATTTCTAAAGCTGAACTCTTCGCTCAAACCTTTGCTAAAAAATCTACCTTGGACGATTCTGGGTTTGTTCCTCCCTCTCCTCCATCCTCTGACTATTTCATGCCACCTATTAAAATCCTTCGCAATGATGTTTTCCATGCCCTCGCTGGCCTAAACCCTCGGAAGGCTTATGGATCTGATGGGGTCCCTTCTATTGTTCTCCGAAACTGTGCCTCCGTGCTTGCACCTTGCTTAGTCAAACTCTTTCAGCTCTGTCTGTCAACATCTACCTTTCCTTCTTGCTGGAAGTTTGCCTACATTCAACCTGTTCCTAAAAAGGGTGACCATTCTAATCCCTCAAACTACCGTCCTATTGCTTTAATGTCCTGCCTATCTAAAGTTTTCGAATCTATACTCAACAGGAAGATTCTTAAACATCCATCACTTCACAATCTTCTATCTGATCGCCAGTATGGGTTCCGTCAAGGCCGCTCTACTTTTCATCTTCTGGCTTTCCTTACTGAGTCTTGGTCATCTCTTTTAGAGATTTTGGTGAAACCTTTGCTGTTGCCTTGGACATATCAAAAGCTTTTGATAGAGTCTGGCACAAAGCTTTGATTTCCAAACTACCCTCCTATGGCTTTTATCCTTCTCTCTGTAATTTCATCTCAAGTTTCCTTTCTGACCGATCTATTGCTGCTGTGGTAGACGGTCACTGTTCTTCTCCTGAATCTATTAACAGTGGTGTTCCTCAGGGTTCTGTCCTGTCACCCACTCTCTTCTTATTATTCATTAATGATCTTCTAAACCAAACTTCTTGTCCTATCCATTCCTACGCTGATGATACCACCCTGCACTTTTCCACATCTTTTCATACCCTTCAGGAGGTAAAC
>NC_087156.1:7620000-7660000 GCF_035594125.1 Scylla paramamosain
AGAGAGAGAGAGAGAGAGAGAAGGGGGGAAGGGAATAAAAAGCTTCATTGTTAATTCCACCTAAGGAAATTCCACTTGCCTAGGATCTTCCATGTCATTTGACCGATAATAATAATTCATCTCCGAAGATAAATTTTTCCAACCTAATATAACTTAACATGGTATGATTTAATAAGAAATAAAATGTTCAAGCTTGATATAGTTAAATATAAAGAAAGAAAGAAAGGAACTGGTTCTCAGATAGAGCTGATAGCTGGAATAGACCCAGTAATTAGCTTGTTAGTGCCTAGTCATTAGAGAGCTTTAAAAGTAGACTAATACATTTTTTGGAGGAGGATGATAGGTAGAAATAGGTAGCTATGTTCCATACCTGGACTACCACATGCAAGAATGACGACTTCTTGCAGCTTCTCTGACTTTCCTATGTTATTATATTCTAAACATTGTGAAGAATTATTTTTCCTGGAAACCTTGTGGGATGGAATATTCGTGAAGTAAATAATGACATACATAACACGATAATGCAGGGGTGTCAAGGAGTACATAGGTATCACTTCACCTCCTTTTTACATGCGTTATCTAATTACCTTGAGTAGCTTTAATTAATTCAGAATTTAATAAGATCAGTAGTACCTTTAATATGACTGAATAGTGATGAATACTGATACAGACGTTACGTAAATCGACTCAAATTGTCTCCACTTGTGAGGGGACGGTTAATTCAGTGTTATTGAGATACTGTATTCATTTCATAGGTCACCCAAAGGTCCACCAACCAGAAGTGAAAGACATTTTTTAACAAAATTTAACGGCACTTAACAATCTCATAAGTTTACTTAAATCATCACCCATATTACCAGTAAGGTTGGAAGGTTATGAAGTTGGGTTATAGTTTACAAACGTCCATCATGATGGGATGGACTTAACTATCTACACCCTGTAGTCAGGGCTACAGAAGATGAGAGAAAAGTTGTGAATAGCATCAAGTGAGGGAAAACTTGCCATGAACACCGAGATGCGCGCTGCCAAGGACGAGTAGTGAGGGAGTTAAGGATCTAAGCTCACGAGTCGATCCCTGTCGCGGTACTCTGGAAAATAATGCCAGTGTTATGACGCTGGAGTTGATGCCCCTCGCTGAAAAAACGTCGATATTAGTACCAGCATGACAGCTCCATCCAAGAGGGACGAGAGGGCCATCCAGCTGTTCGTCTGCCGCTGTTCAGCGCTGCACTCACGCAACCTACTTCCTGTTATTTTCCTTACCTCACTTTGTTATCACTAACACCCCTCACCCACACACACAAACAACGTGTGTGTGTGTGTGTGTGTGTGTGTGTGTGTGTGTGTGTGTGTGTGTGTGTGTGTGTGTGTGTGTGTGTGTGTGTGTGTGTGTGTTTGTGTGTGCGTGTGTCTGTATCTGTGTGTGCGTGTGTGTGCGTGTGTGTGTGTGTGTGTGTGTGTGTGTGTGTGTGTGTGTGTGTGTGCGTGTGTGTGTGTGTGTGTTTGAGCGTGTAATATGTTTCTTTTTAATAATACTGGTACAAAATATACTATTTGAGTTCGTTCACCTGAACTCTTCGGCATAATCAAGTCGATGAATCAAGCATTATCAAGTAAACACTTTCCTGATGCACAATAAAGCATACAATAGAACCAGAACTACGTTTCACTTCCCACATATCCATCGGCTAACCTGTGACCTTCATCCTGCAATACAGCTTCCAGAGGTACGACTGAACATAACGAATTCCATATCTTAGAGCAAGCAACTGGAGGCGTCAATGATCTCTTGTCTTCCACTCTGCGTCAGAGTTTTTATTGTTATTTTTTTTTCGTTTGCACACAAGTTCAGTTAATCGCGTGTGTGTGTGTGTGTGTGTGTGTGTGTGTGTGTGTGTGTGTGTGTGTGTGTGTGTGTGTGTGTGTGTGTGTGTGTGTGTACTAATAATAAATTACGGTTTATTTCAGGTAGCAGCCTTACCGGCCGAAAATGTACACACATATCAACCGTATGCAAGTATCTACACTGCGATACTTTGGCTTCCACATGGCTTGACAACCTGGAGGACCATGCCCGGGATGATCAGGCCACCCCATGTACTTCTCACTGACCCAGGAATCGAACCAGTGACCTCTCGGTTGTGAATCGGGAGCGCTAACACCTGCACCATCAGGTCATGTGTGTGTGTGTGTGTGTGTGTGTGTGTGTGTGCGGTTATTTTTTTTGTGTGTGGGCGTTCGCTATCCTACACCAAAATAAAAAAAAAGTTATTTTTTGTATAGAGTAAAAACAAGCACAACATAATCAAAGCGCACAATAAGTGTAAACACATATACAACACGCACTACAACACTCAATGGACTTGCAGTCAATCACACGCCAAATGACGAATAAGTAGTACAAAATAGGAAATGGCAACTTGCAGTCTCGTGACATCAATTAACATTCCATTCTAATGTCAGATAAATAAAATAGTAATGGTATGGAATGGAAAATAAACAGAGAGTCACATTCACTCCGATTTTTTTTTTTTTTAATAGTTCTGAGCCTGGGGCAGGTCATTCCCCTCCTACCAGTGTGCAACAAAGGGACGCTGCATCATTCAGCTCACCGCATGCAGCTCCCCTAGGTGCCAGTCAGCCCATCTGATCATTTATTGACCAGTTGTATGGCCAGGATTCCAACACATGCCACATTAGCACCCTGAGCAGCGTTGTCAGCCACCAGCTTTGCAGGACACACCGCACCGACACCAAAGAGACGTCCATTTTTCACGCATGCAGTGAACAAGCACGGTTCACAATTTCCATATACCTGACATCGAAAAGGTTACACGATACAATACAATGAAGTGTATGAAGTGTCGTGTACCAGTATATATACATGAACGAATATAACACTGCGAAAAAAAAATAATACATCCGTCAAAAAAAAAAAAAAAGGTAAGAAAGAAAATTGCAGGTTGGGTGTTTTCGACGTTGTATCATAAAAGTCTTGCGAAATTTTTGTCCGCCTCAGCAGCAGCAACACGCCAGCCTCCACCCACCATCCTCACATCACCGCCTGAATATTCTCCAACCTCCATTTGAAACCCCATATCGATTGCCTATCTGTCAGTTACCGTATCTGTCTGTTATATATCTGTCTAAATTTCTGTTTGCGCCTGTCGGCATCTCTGTACTGTGTGTGTGTGTGTGTGTGTGTGTGTATGAAGTATCATCTGTTATGCTTTTCATAATCTATTTGATATTTACATCTGATATACCCTGTCACTGTTGCTACCTACCATAAGTTTTATCGTTTGTATCACTTAACGATTTTCAGCATTAAACATTTAATTTTCCACAGTCTGTGCGATACGAAGGTGTATTTTGATTATTACTGTATTTATTATTATTACATGAAATAATTTACATTGGATTATTTCTCAAGTCTCTTGCAGTGACGAGAGAACCAGAGATGACCCAACACTGACTCCATACAATGCTCTAGGGCCTCCATGACCGGGGACTATACTAATGTACAGCAACATTACCAAATCTGACACTGATGCTATAATCACCAACACCCAGTCGCACTGTTGTACCGCTTGCTATTTTCTAATATTATTTCTACGGATGCAGCTCTTTTGAACTTTTTAACTGCATGCCACCCTGCCTCCAGCAACCTCGCCATACAAGATCTACTTACTTTCAGTTAATTGCTTTCTATCTGAATTAGTAAGTTATTCTTTTATTCCTTTCACTGATTAACTCTGGAACTCTGTATGTTTGAGTTTATCCTTCCTATGACTTCCGTTGCTTCATCGGAATATCAAATGAATCAGTCACCGTTTTGGACATTTTGGTCTGGTCGAGTTTTATTTCGGGAGCGTCCACACGGGGGCTTTTTGGCCCTTTCTTGTGCCTTCCTTCAAAAAATAAATTAGTACAATAAATAAATAATAGAATAAAATGAATAAATAAATAAAATACTCCTACACGGAACCGGCTAGCTAACACACTCACACAATACCTTACAGTTGGCAACCATATTAAAAATGACCGTTTTCAAGATATAGGCAAAACTCGATATCTGCCTCTCCTCCTCTGATAACGACCGCTAAATTGTGTGTACTATTACACTTTCTTGATCAACTAACTACTCTTTTGTAATATGCAGTATATGTAGATAAAAACGAATATAATCTGCAGATTGAGAAAACTGTACACGTAATTTCTGAAAGACTTCGGACGAACTCTGTGTGATGTTCTCCAGCAATGAAAGCACTTACGAGCGTACATTACATTCAATTGCTTGCTTCAACAGCTTTGCTATCACCGCGACTATGCTTGCAGTGATGGGGATGACACTGTCACCTTAGTGAAATAAGTTAATGAAACCATATATATATATATATATATATATATATATATATATATATATATATATATATATATATATATATATATATATATATATATATATATATATATATATATATATATATATTTTTTTTTTTTTTTTTTTTTTTTTTTTTTTATGTAGGAAGGACACTGGCCAAGGGCAATAAAAATCCAATAAAAAAAAATGCTCACTGAAATGCCAGTCCCATAAAAGGGTCAAAGCAGTAATCAAAAAATGATGAATACGTGTCTTGAAACCTCCCTCTTGAAGGAATTCAAGTTATAGGAAGATGGAAATACAGAAGCAGACAAGGAGTTCCAGAGTTTACCAGAGTAAGGGATGAATGATTGAGAATACTGGTTAACTCTTGTGTTAGAGAGGTGGACAGAATAGGGGTGAGAGAAAGAAGAAAGTCTTGTGCAGCGAGGCCGCGGGAGGAAGGGAGGCATGCGGTTAGCAAGATCAGAAGAGCAGTTAGCATGAAAATAGCGGTGGAAGACAGCTAGAGACGCAACACTGCGGCTTTGAGAGAGAGGCTCAAGACAGTCAGTTAGAGAAGAGGAGTTGATGAAACGAAAAGCTTTTGATTCCACCCTGTCTAGAAGAGCAGTATGAGTGGAACCTCCCCAGACATGTGAAGCATACTCCATACATGGACGGATAAGGCCCTTGTGCAGAGTTAGCAGCTGAGGGGGTGAAAAAAAAAAAAAAAAAACTGGCGGAGACGTCTAAGAACACCTAAATTCATAGAAGCTGTTTTAGCTAGAGATGAAATGTGAAGTTTTCAGTTCAGATAAAAAGCAAAGGACAGACCGAGGATGTTCAGTGTAGAAGAGGAGGAGAGTTGAGTGTCACTGAAGAAGAGGGGATAGTTGTCTGGAAGGTTGTGTCGAGTTAATAGATGGAGGAATTGAGTTTTTGAGGCATTGAACAATACCAAGTTTGCTCTGCCCTAATCAGAAATTTTAAAAAGATCAGAAGTCAAGCGTTCTGTGGCTTCCCTGCGTGAAATGTTTACCTCCTGAAGGGTTGGACGTCTATGAAAAGACGTGGAAAAGTGCAGGGTGGTATCATCAGCGTAGGAGTGGATAAGACAAGAAGTTTGGTTTAGAAGATCATTAATGAATAATAAGAAGAGAGTGGGTGACAGGACAGAACCCTGAGGAACACCACTGTTAATAGATTCAGGAGAAGAACAGTGACCGTCTACCACAGCAGCAATAGAACGGTCAGAAAGGAAACTTGAGATGAAGTTACAGAGAGAAGGATAGAAGCCATAGGAGGGTAGTTTGAAAATCAAAGCTTAGTGCCAGACTCTATCAAAAGTTTTTGATATGTCCAAGGCGACAGCAAAAATTTCACCAAAATCTCTAGGAGAGGACGACCAAGATCAGTAAGGAAAGCCAGAAGATCACCTGTAGAGCGGCCTTGACGGAACCCATACTGGCGATCTGATAGAAGGTTGTGAAGTGATAAATGTTTAAGAATCTTCCTGTAGGGGATAGACTTAGATAGGCGAGAAATTAAAGCAATAGGACGGTAGTTTGAGGGATTAGAAGGGTCACCCTTTTTAGGGACAGGTTGAATGTAGGCAAACTTCCAGCAAGAAGGAAAGGTAGATGTTGACAGACAGAGCTAAAAGAATTTGACTAGGCAAGGTGCAAGCATGGAGGCACATTTTCGGAGAACAATAGGAGGGAACCTATTAGGTCCATAAGCCTTCCGAGGGTTTAGGCGAGCAAGGGCATGGAAAACATCATTGCGAAGAATTTTAATAGGCGGCATGAAATAGTCAGAGGGTGGAGGAGAGGGAAGAACAAGCCCAGAATCGTCCAAGGTAGAGTTTTTAGCAAAGGTTTGAGCGAAGAGTTCAGCTTAAGAAATAGATGTGATAGCAGTGGTGCCATCTGGTTGAAATAAAGGAGTGAAAGAAGAAGAAGCAAAGTTATTGGAGATATTTTTGGCTAGATGCCAGAAGTCACGAGGGGAGTTAGATCTTAAAAGGTTTCGACACTTTCTGTTAATGAAGGAGTTTTAGGCTAGTTGGAGAATAGACTTGGCATGGTTCCGGGCAGAAATATAAAGTGCTTGAGGTTCTGGTGATGGAAGGCTTAAGTACCTTTTGTGGGCAACCTCTCTATCATGTATAGCACGAGAACAAGCTGTGTTAAACCAAGGTTTAGAAGGTTTAGGACGAGAAAAAGAGTGAGGAATGTACGCCTCCATGCCAGACACTATCACCTTTGTTATGCGCTCAGCACACAAAGACGGGTCTCTGACACGGAAGCAGTAATTCCAAGGAAAATCAGCAAAATACCTCCTCAGGTCCCCCCAACTAGCAGAGGCAAAACGCCAGAGGCACCTTCGGTTAGGGGGATCCTGAGGAGCGATTGGAACGATAGGACAAGATACAGATATGAGATTGTGATCGGAGGAGCTCAACGGAGAAGAAAGGGTGACAGCATATGCAGAAGGATTAGAGGTCAGGAAAAGGTCAAGAATGTTGGGCGTATCTCCAAGACGGTCAGGAATACGAGTAGGGTGTTGCACCAATTGCTCTAGGTCGTGGAGGATAGCAAAGTAGGCTAGTTCACCAGGATGGTAAGTGAAGGGAGAAGGAAGCCAAAGCTGGTGGTGAACATTGAAGTCTGCAAGAATGGATATCTCTGGAAAAGGGTATGTACCTTGTGTCCCGCATGTTAAGGTACATACTTTGGGATATGATAGTTCAATTAATTTTAAGCCAAAAATACTTGATACACATGCTGTGTTTTCCTTTATTTTGCGAGAAATTAACGGGTAAGCTGTGTGTTGCGGGAACCGCTCGCTCTGCTTCATTTTTTTCTCTCCTCGGCTTGCTACGTACTCGAGTAACGCCGCATGGCATCAAGCGTTTTTTTTTTTTTTTTTTTTGCACAATCTATGCAGTCAAATCCTTACAAGAAACAGCTAGCAAATAACAGACTAAACTTTTGTATGTATCAGTGAAGAAAGTGTACTGGTAACGCAGCAATACAATGTTTGTTAAGTTCTACTTTTTAAACATACGTGGCAACTTACCAGGTTCATGACTACTGCTATTCCCACCACTCTTGTAAATGTCTTTAGATTAAACGATATTCTTTATAAGTGATGACAAATTGTACTATGATCCGTGAAATTTGTCCTTTTACGTATTTCTGCATTTGTGTTTGTATTCTTGTACCGATGGTGGGAATTCATATTGTCATCTGGACGATACTGTTTTGAGCTGCTCCAATATGTTCAGCTGCTGCTGGGGATAGACTACATCCTCTATCACGGAGATACTGATACACTCTGTACATTACTCTGCTATCTGGGTGTCTTCTGTCTAGGTACCTGCATCTATATTCTGCTGCTGCAGCATGGGCATTCCCATCACATAATTAATATTATAACAGGAATACCATGTTCGAATACTCAGTGTTACTGAATGTGAAAGGCATCTTCACCACAGCAAAAGCATACACTCCGGCAGTCAATTGATTGACGAGGCCTGTTACTTAGGTGTCAAGACATCAACGATTGGGTGTTGAGGGGGTGACAGTTGCAAGAGGAGGCAGTAGACACCTGCTGAAACCTATCCTATTTACCTAAACCTTCCAAACCTTGGTTTAACACAGCTTGTTCTCGTGCTATACATGATAGAGAGGTGGCCCACAAAAGATACTTAAGCCTTCCATCACCAGAATCTCATGCACTTTATATTTCTGCCCGGAACCATGCCAAGTCAGTTTTCCAACTAGCCAAAAACTCCTTCATTAACAGAAAGTGTCAAAACCTTTCAAGATCTAACTCCCCTCGTGACTCCTGGCATCTAGCCAAAAATATCCTCAATAACTTTACTTCTTCTTCTTTCTCACTTCTATTTCAACCAGATGGCACCACTGCTATCACATCTATTTCTAAAGCTGAACTCTTCGCTCAAACCTTTGCTAAAAGCTCTACCTTGGACGATTTTGGGCTTGTTCCTCCCTCTCCTCCACCCTCTGACTACTTCATGCCACCTATTAAAATTCTTTGCAATCTACATCTACCTTTCCTTCTTGCTGGATGTTTGCCTACCTTCAGCCTGTTCCTTAAAAGGGTGTCCGTTCTAATCCCTCAAACTACCGTCCTATTGCTTTAATTTCCTGCCTATCTAAAGTTTTCGAATCTATCCTCACCTGGAAGATTCTTAAACATGTATCACTTCACAACCTTCTATCAGATCACCAGTATGGGTTCCGTCAAGGCCTCTCTACTGGTGATCTTCTGGCTTTCCTTACCAAGTCTTGGTCATCCTCTTTTAGAGATTTTGGTGAAACTTTTGCTGTTGCCTTGGACATATCAAAAGTTTTTGATAGAGTCTGGCACAAGGCTTTGATTTCCAAACTATCCTCCTATGGCTTCTATCCTTGTCTCTGTAACTTCATGTCAAGTTTCCTTTCTGACCATTCTACTACTGCTGTGCTAGACGGTCACTGTTCTTCTAAATCTATTAACAGTGGTGTTCCTCAGGGTTCTGTCCTGTCACCCACTTTCTTTTAATTATTCATTAATGATCTTCTAAACCATACTTCTTGTCCTATCCATTCCTACGCTGATGATACCATCCTGCACTTCTTTTCATAGACGTCCAACCCTTCAGGAGTAAACATTTCACGCAGGGAACCCACAGACCGCTTGGCTTCTGATTTTTCTAAAATTTCTGATTGGGGCAGAGCAAACTTGGTATTGTTCAATGTCTCAAAAACTCAATTCCTCCATCTATCAACTCGACACAACCTTCTAGACACCTATCCCCTCTTCTTCAGTGACACTCAACTGTCCCCCTCTTCTACACTGAACATCCTCGGTCTGTCGTTTAGTAATAATCTGAACCGGAAACTTCACATCTCACCTCTAGCTAAAACAACTTCTATGAAGTTAGGTGTTCTGAGACGTCTCCGCCAGTTTTTCTCACCCCCCCCCCCCGGCTGCTAACTCTGTACAAGGGCCTTATTCGTCCATGTACGGAGTATGCTTCACATGTCTGGGGAGGTTCCACTCATACTGCTCTTCTAGACAGGGTGGAATCAAAAGCTTTTCTTCTCATCAACTCCTCTTCTCTAACTGTCTTCAGCTTCTCTCTCATCGCTGCAATGTTTCATCTCCAGCTGTCTTCTACCGCTATTTTCATGCTAACTGCTCTTCTGATCTTGCTAACTGCATGCCTCCCCTCCTCCCGCGGCCCCGCTGCACAAGACTTTCTTCTTTCTCTCACCCTTATTCTGTCCACCTCTCTAACGCAAGAGTTAACCAGTATTCTCAATCATTCATCCCTTTCTCTGGTAAACTCTGGAACACCCTGCCTGCTTCTGTATTTCCACCTTCCTATGACTTGAATTCCTTCAAGAGGGATGTTTCAAGACACTTATCCTTCAATTTTTGACTACCGCTTTGGACCCCTTTATGGGGACTGGTATTTCAGTGGGCATTTTTTTTTTATTGGATTTTTGTTGCCTTTGGCCAGTGTCCCTCCTACATAAAAAGAAAAAAAAAATTGGCCAGTGTCCCTCCTACATAAAAAAAAAAAATATATATATATATATATATATATATATATATATATATATATATATATATATATATATATATATATATATATATATATATATATATATATATATATATATATATATATATATATATATATATATATATATATAAAAGTTAACACTTAACACAACCACTCTATTGTTGTGTTACCTGTACGTTTTTTTCATTGACACACAAAAATTGAAACTGTCATTTGCTGTTTCCTGTGAGGATTTCACTACGTAGATTGAACACACAATATTATCGCTGAATGCTGCGCGGCGCCACTCCAGTACGTTGCAAGAGGAGTATGGAAAATAAAGCAAAATAAAGCAAAAGACAGCATGTATATAGGGTATTTTCGACTTAAGATTTCTTAAATTATCAAATCCCGAAGTATATACCTTAATTTGCGGGACACCCTGTATATCATGCAGCCAATTCACTTCAGTATTAAGAATTTTTTTGTGTGTGTGCTGTCTTTATCATTCATATTAAGACTGTAGGACACTGCATTCAGTTATTTACTTGACTAAGTTGCCTTACATTTCTGTGCTATGTTATTTTGAATTAATATTTACGCGTCATGTCTTCATATTTCATATTTTGATTTAATAACTGTGCCGATCTTTGTTTCAATCATTTACTGGGTAAAAGTCTTTATATTTTAGTATTATGAAAGCTTGAAATATTATGAATATGCAATGTCTTCATGTTTCTTAAATAGGTATTGAAACTGTGGGTATCTTTGTATGATTTATTTTCTGGAGTAAGTGTTTTTTACATTTCAGTTTTATGAGATTTCGAAACACGTGCCATGTCTTCATTTTTTTTTCATTTTTTTTTTTATTTGCTTTAGAAAACTGAGCATATTAGAGTTACTAATCTGACATTTTTTTAACATTTTCATTTCAGTGTTATGACTATTTGTAAATAATATATATTATGTTGTCTTTTTAATAATTTTCCTCATTTTAATTTCTCTTTCCTCCTTTTTTTTATGTCTCGTGCCTGTATTATTTGTTTCATTTAGTTTCTATAGAAAGATCTTTGTTTTTCTAAACAGTGTTAAGACACAAATGTAAGAGTATGGATAATTTTATGTAAACACAATAAAGTTGGATGAAAGGCGGTGGGCGTGCAGTTCTGTTAGATGCAAAAAGGGAGGGTCATTTAAGACAGTTTGGGACTCACTGGCCTGTATGAATTTTCTGCATAATAAATAGGAAGCATAACAAATTAAAACAATCTAATCAGGACATTTCTTCCTCCACAATAACAGCAACAACAACCACTACAACAACAACAACAACAACCACAATCACAACAACAACTACTACTACTACTACTACTACTACTACTACTAATAATAATAATAATAATAATAATAATAATAATAATTAAAATAACAACAACAATTTCCCATTTACAGAATGAGATACGTAATACATTGATCTGTGAAAGAAACAGGGAAAACAAGAACAGATATGTATAACAATGCCTTTTAATGAATTTTGCTGGAAAGGAGACAGCAAGGGATAAGTCTTTTTGGCATCTAACACGACACGCTCATGAGCCGAAGCGTGGTCGGGAACAGTATTTTTTTTTAGTTTATACCGGGCTTTAATTGTTTATGTGGACAATTCACTAAATCTGAAGCCTTTTGTTTACACACAGTGGAACAATTACTTCTCTTCAAAATAGATTATTCATCTCCGCTTTCACGTAAGTTACACATGTACATATGTAAAGTTTATCGCTTCAACCTGTACAATAATAAAAAAATAAATAAAAATAATAAAATAAAAAAATTGTGTGGAACATTCCATGTTCCTTTTTTTTTTCTTTTATCTCATAGAATGTTCATATTTGATATACTGAAGCTCACACTATACATGCTGGAAAGGAACCTGGACCTGAGACAGCTTTTGTAACTACATCAAAATGCAGAAATATGATTCTCGACACTCGGACATTCTACTAAAAAGCCATATTAAAACTTAGTAATACGCCCATTCAAAACCAGCGAAAAGAATACCCACGACGAGTTTTCTTCACTGAAAGACTCCCAAGATTCAATGAGCCGTAATTAGTCAACTTATTTTTTAACACATTTTGCTCACACAAGATTTTTTCATCATGGTCCTAAGTTATATATATTAAAAAAAATAAATAAATAAATAAAAAATCATGCAAAAGTTCGTTGATTTTACTTCATTCAGGTTTCCTGTCGACATCTTTACATGCTCCCTCCTTGCTAACGTGTCCTTCTTTAATCATTCACTTTCGCAGATTTTTTTTTTCTTTTCCTTCACGAGCTGGTTACTGGTCTGTGTAATACATTTATATGTTATTTTTTACATGTGTAGAAGGCAGGCCAGGGTTAGAGAATGAAAATAATACTTACGCTTCTCCCCCCTAAAAGTTCAGTATATGGCAATTTACTTCTGTAGGTATCTGGATAGTCCTTTCCTAAAATAGTTCAGAGCGCAGGAACGAAAAAAAAAAAAAAAAAAAAAACAGAATAAGGCAACAAGTTTCAGAGTTCACCAGTAAAAGAATAAAGGAGTAAAGATACTGGTCAATTCATGCATTATTAAGTAGGGATGAGAGTAATTTGAAAGTTATGTATGGTGATATCGCATCAGTATCATGAGAAGGTGGAGACATGGAGTTTGCTACTTCATAAACTCTTTAAATACATGCGGCAAAGAGTAACAAGATTTTTAAAACAGTTGTGGTGAACGAGAGACTGACGGCAACCAGTTAAAGGATGAATGAAGTTAATAAAAGAAAAAAAAATTAAATAAATACCTTTTAATTTCACCTTAACTAAACTGTGCGAGTGAAATTCATCTATAGCTTGAAACTATACTCCATAGATCGGCGAGATGCTCAATATTTTGTTTCCTATGGCATATGGTATATCAACTTTCCGAAATCAAGTCAAGAAGAATGTGTGAGTATTGTTGGGAGTTGTGGTGCGGTGTGTGTGTGTGTGTGTGTGTGTGTGTGTGTGTGTGTGTGTGTGTGTGTGTGTGTGTGTGTGTGTGTCGAGCGTGGTTGTGTGAGCATCTCTTCAAGCGTGTGTGCATAAGTGCGATGTAATTTTTAAACATATTCAACAGCCGCCAGCAAGCACCTCTCATATTCACTTCCTGTGCGACACCAAAGTTGCAAACACGTGACCTGGTTTCAATGCTGTTCACATAAAGTTGCCTAAACTACGTGAAATTCACTATCTTATCGCACAACTCATTCTTTATACAAAAATGTTGTTACAATCCCAATCATTCCCTTCCTCCAGCTTGTTCGTCAAACCCAAAGGAAACAAACTCCTGTCTCCCTTGTCAGGACTACCGCGGCCTAATCCTGCAGGGATGGCTTTGTACAATATTGTGGTGAACATGCGGCTTTAAGCATGGATTGATCCGTAAAGGTTAATGCGTTTGCTCCTCGTGGGATACGACGCCGCGGCGTATGGTGTGGGCGAGCAACCGTCACCTGGCTGGTTGCTGGAAGTGATGTGCCTCCTTGTTGCTGCTCCTGTCCAGGCGACGGAAGATACGGCAGTAGGCGGTGTGGGAGATGTGGGAGGGATGGACGCGCGCGCGCACGTGTGTGTGTGTGTGTGTGTGTGTGTGTGTGTGTGTACATAAGTGTGGGTTGACGTACCGATTAACTGTGTTTGATGGGCAGGCACAGAGAAACACACATATAGAGGGGAAGACTGACGCACAGAAGAAAACAAACGGACGGATAGACAGCGTCGACTGATATGTACAAATAAAGAATTTTCTATAGAATGAAGTGTAAAAGGAAGATTGAATCTCACTCTTCCTCCTTCCCTTACATGTCGTTCAACACTTCAACGGACACACACACACAGACACACACACACACACACACACACACACACACACACACACACACACACACGGACGGACGGACGTATACACACACACGTCCTCACTAAGCCTAACCTCACACCCTACCTATTTTTTCTATTTCTTAAATTTACATGAGTGACCAACCTCGGAAAAAAACTCCTCCCTTTACAGATTCCTTCTCGTCGATCAAAGTGGCAACTCCCGGGCTATTCAGTCGCTCCCATTATCGGCAACAGGGGACGAAGTGGAAAGGAAGAGGGGAAGGGCGAGTGGAAGAGGGTTGGGAAGCTATTTGTTTGGCTTTGCAATTACTGAGTGAAGCGAGGAGCACCGATTCCTACAGAGTGGAGGAAAGAGGGAGGGTGTGGAGCGAAAGTATGAGGAAATATAGGGTTTTAGGAGCGAGACTGCCCTTTAAGATCCTATAAATGATTTAGATCTGGGCAAACTACTTCGCACTTTTTTTTTTGTAGGTTTATACTCATGTAAGTGTATTGCAATATATACTGTTATACTGGCATGCATATATTTTTCTTTGGGTACTAACGAATATATTATTCTTTATATATAAACCATATATTTTCTATATTCATACTGATGCCTAATGTAATTTAAATGTACACTAATTTATTTATTTATTTTTTTTTCATAAAGAATGTCCTGTAATCATTCAACATTTATTCATTTGTTTATTTATTTTTTTTTATTTCTGACCGATAGATATCACTTCCATTATTTTATTTTTCCGATCACTAAAATGAAAGACAACTTAGTACTATCTTTTGGTAGAATTCTGCTGATGTTCTTCTCTCTCTAACAACAATTTCATTACAAAAGCATCAAACAAATAAATAGAAAACAATAATGAGTTACTCCTTAATGGTTAGCCTATAATGAGTTTAGATTAGTTAAGTATTTTCTTGATATTTTCCAAAGCAATTTGTTGTGACACTCTAACCTTTAAATTTGGGTTACTTTTGCTTCGCTATAAATTTGTTTTCATTCTTCCATACAGGCCTTCTCATTTCCTTAATATTTTCCCTCCACTAGACACGTTTTTATTCTTTCATTCGTAGCTGCATCTCTCTCTCTCTCTCTCTCTCTCTCTCTCTCTCTCTCTCTCTCTCTCTCTCTCTCTCTCTCTCTCTCTCTCTCTCTCTCTCTCTCTCTCTCTCTCTCTCTCGTTTCCACTTTTTTTTTCTTTGCACAGGCAGTCTCTTTCTGCAGATTATTTCCTTCTCTGTTTTTCTACACATCATTTCCCGAAAATTCTTTACTTCCCACATATTCATCTCCTTTAAAACATCTTGTACTCATTCTCACATTATAATTTCCAGTGTAGTGTTCTCCACACCCTTCCCCTTTACATTTTATTTTTTTTTATATTCATTCTTGAATTATTTTCCCCTTTATTCTTTCATACTGTTGCTACTCTTTTTATCCAAATCCTTTCTCAAATTACTTTTTCACTATTCCTCCTCTTTCATATCATTCCCGTCCTTTTCTTCGAACCTATTCCCAAGTTATTTTTCCTCTTTACTCTTTTTCCATACCATTTCTGCTTTTTTTTTTTTCGAACTCTGTCAAATAATTTTTTTCTCCTTTACCCATTTTCCATACTATTTCCGCCCTTTTTCAAACCTTTCTCGAATTATTTTGTTCCTTTTACTCTCCTGCACACCTTTCCTCCCTTTTTCCTATATATCTTCACTTCGGTCAGGGCTCACCTATTATCCTCGCCAGAGCCACGTAAACAGACGCATTTGTCTTCCTGGTCAGTGGAATCCTAATATTTTTCCCCTTACACGCCACAGTGGGAGAGGTGGAAGGTGCGGGAATGATGAGGGTCGGCTGGGGCGCTCTATCAAGAAGGAGAGCAAGAAGGTCACGGGTGTGGTTATCAAACAACCCTGTCAACTGCTCTGGTCTACAATGTGCAAGGCTTCGCCAGTCTAGATCGAAGGAGTGAATTCATGAACCTTATTTTTCTCTTTCCTTCGTGTCTTTTTTTCTTCATTCCACACCAAGCACATTATCTGTCATTAGATCTCGGCCTATCTGCCTCCCGCATTCCTTGCAGATTTCTCCTTTCCATTTTGTATGAGACAGAATCTTTTCTTTCTGGTGATAATACACAAAGTCTTCTATATAAATGTAAATAGTGGAGAAACAGGGAAATGCACACTGCAGAAAATGACCTTAAGAAGAAAGTAAGTATAGTAAAGTAGTACTAGTGTGGCTGTAGTAGAAATAGTGGTGGTGGCAGTAGTAGTAGTAGTAGTAGTAATAGTAGCAGTAATAGTAGTAATAATAGTAGTAGTAGTAGTAATAGTAGTAGTAGTAGCAGTAGCAGTAGAAGTAATAGTAGTAATAGTAACAGTAGTAGTAGTAGTAGCAGTAGTAGTAGTAGTAGTAGTAGTAGCAACAACAATAACAACAACAACAACAATAACAGTAGAAGTAGTAGTAGCAGTAGCAGTAGCAGTAGTACATTGTATGAGTAATAGCTGCATTAGCTACAGTAGTTATTGTACCAGCAGCAGTAGCAGAAGCAGCAAGAAGCATTAGCAGTAGTAGTGGTAGTAGTAGTAGTAGTAGTAGTAGTAGTAGTAGTAGTAGTAGTAGTAGTAGTAGTAGTGGTGGTAGGACAAGTAGTAGTAGTAGTAGTAGTAGTAGTAGTAGTAGTAGTAGTAGTAGTAGTAGTAGTAGTAGTAGTAGTAGTAGTAGTTGTTGTTGTTGTTGTTGTTGTTGTTGTTGTTGTTGTTGTTGTTGTTGTTGTTGTTGTTGTTGTTGTTGTTGTTGTTGTTGTTGTTGTTGTTGTTGTTGTTGTTGTTGTTGTTGTTGTTGTTGTTGTTGTTGTTGTTGTTGTTGTTGTTGTTGTTGTTGTTGTTGTTGTTGTTGTTGTTGTTGTTGTTGTTGTTGTTGTTGTTGTTGTTGTTGTTGTTGTTGTTGTTGTTGTTTGAGGAGGGAGAGGAGGAGGAGGAGGAGGAGGAGGAGGAGGAGGAGGAGGAGGAGGAGGAGGAGGGGAAGAGAGAAGGGTAGGATGGGGAAAGGGGATTGAAGAAAAGGAAGGAAGAAAAAGAGAAAACGGAAGGGGAAGAAAATTGAAGGCCACTATACGAGGAAGAGGAGGGAAAAGAAGGAGGGCGAAGGGAGGAGGAGGACGAGGAAGGAAGGGAAGAAAATTGGAGCCTGCTATCACAACAAACCATTCCTAACCTCTCTCCTCCTCTGAAACACACACACACACACACACACACACACACAGACACCGCACAACACACAAAAAAAGAAGGAAAACAAGAGCACGGAGATAAGAAAGGCTGCCTCAAATAAATTATCAACGCGGAAAGTTGTTGCTGATGAGCTTTACAACAACAATGCATTAAAAAAAAATATCTGGCATTACAGAGAGAGAGAGAGAGAGAGAGAGAGAGAGAGTTTGTGTGTTTGTATAAAATCGTGTTATGGCCAATAATTACACAGTTCCTTCCTATTAACAAGAAAGTTGTGGATATTACGAAACATAGGGATGGAACACACACACACACACACACACACACACACACACACACACACACACACACACACACACACACACACACACACACACACACACACACACACACACTTATGAACTATTAAAGTGTAAAGTTGTTCATCGTTGGAATACTCCAAGTGTGCGGCCATTCATTAAGGACAATTCAGGTGTTACCCAGGTGTGTCCTTCCCCCCGTCAGATAGTCCCCTGCTGGGGTCATTACGACCAGGAGAGGATAATGACAAAGCTTCAGGTGATCATAGGACTCAAGGATAATGGTGCAGCAAGGAATGACTTCACTACACTCATCCATCATACTCAGCCGCTTTCATCTTCATGCTGAGGCTCCAGATGGCCCGCTTTTTATATGTCGCTTCTGTTTTCTTTTTCCTTGCTTTTGGTCATGCAAGTCGTAATCCGCTTTCATGACATTTACATACTTGAAGATAATACGGTTGTTTCAGGTGGAGAGCGTTGTAAAGTACCGTGCAGGGATTTGCATTATTGCGGCACTACTTTACACTTTATGCCATCACACGGTGTGCTTCTGCAAAATTAATGACCACTAAATGCAAAGAGAAAATATACGAGCATGCAACTTTATCGCTGGCTGAGTATTTACTTGCATAATCGGTAGTTTCATTATGCCAACTTACATTTAATTAAACTAAGTCTTGAGGTAATCGTAAACGCCTCCAGAGTTTGGGTTAAAGTGTTACATATTAGCTAAACCCCAGATCAAAGTTGCTTTTATCTTTGCATTCTACAGATGTTACACAAACACACAACACCGTAAGTTAATACTTAGATGGATGATATGTAAAGGATGTGTGTGTGTGTGTGTGTGTGTGTGTGTGTGTGTGTGTGTGTGTGTGTGTGTGTGTAGACACCAATAACATTTTCACTTATATGCCAGAGAAGAGATTTCATACTGAGTTTTGCCTCCACATTTTCTACATCACACAAACTATTTTTTTCTACTTTTTTTTAAAGTCTTGTCAATCAACTTTTTTTGACATTTATTTTTCTTCCTTCATGCCACAAGCCATGTCTCTCGTCTCCCGACTGAGTTCTTAAATATTTTGTTGAGGTCTCAATTTTTATCATTTCTATTTCTTCCGTTTTTTTTTTTTTTTTCCAATGACCTGGCTTTTTTTTTTTTTTGTGCGTGTGTACAATGTTGAATGTTACATATTCTCTCTCTCTCTCTCTCTCTCTCTCTCTCTCTCTCTCTCTCTCTCTCTCTCTCTCTCTCTCTCTCTCTCTCTCTCTCTCTCTCTCTCTCTCGTGTGTGTACGTGTCTGTATGTATATCATGCTACCTGAGTAAGAGGTGTTGCAACAACGTTGGATATGAAAATAATACTCATCTGTCCTGAAATAAGAACCACAAACACACAGACCTGTAAATACATATACAACTATAAATGGAAACAAGCACGTGCGCACTTTGCCATTAGTATGTTCTAATCCATTATGAAACAAACAATAAAACGGGCAAAAAAGTTAACTTAAACTTATATAACAAAGCCATGTCATCGGTGATTGAATACAACAATAGATAATCGTGACTAAAGAAAACTTAGAGTCTAAACATAAAACACTAGAAAGGAAAAAGAAATGCTATCTCTAGGCAGAAGAACCGTAACCTAAGAGTAGCCAAGCTGTGAGCAAACACCAGACAATAATCCCGACAGGAAAGCAATAATACCTATATACGTAAAGGTCAATTGCTTATAGTTACATCGACGACTTTCTCTTTTCTTCTTTTCCATTTCTCCCTATACCGACAGCGTTCCTCTCCACCACAATGACCCCATCTGCCGTCCACGCGATGCCACCTCCTATGCTTTCCTTAATTTTTCTTTCCATGCCCCTTCTCCCAAGCGATCCCAAAGCTTTTCTCAAATATTTCCCTTTGCTCTACTTCCTTCCAGAGCAAACTTAACCTCGCAACATTACCCAAATCCACTCCAGTAAAACTCCTTCCCCTTCTCTCTTTAGAGTCTTCCAGTGGCTTTCTTTTTCTCTAAAAAATTAACTTCCCTCACGTCTGTACGCTTCCTCCCCTCGGTGCCGCGCCGCTACACAATGACAAATCACCAGTTTCCTATAGTGAATTTCAGGGTGTTGTGCCTCTGACGACTACCCAGCGAGGCCTAACCTTGTTACGAACCTAGGAGATGAAGGAGGAGGAGGAGGAGGAGGAGGAGGAGGAGGAAGAGGAGGAGGAGGAGGTGGAGAATGAGAAAGAGAAGGAGAAGGAGAAGGAGAAGGAGGAGGAGGAGGAGGAGGAGGAGGAGGAGGAGGAGGAGGAGGAGTCACAGTGACAGCAGCGGAAATGTTGGTGTTGGTGTCGGAGATGCGGCTGCTGTCTGTCCTTTCAGAGCTGGTGTGTGTGTGTGTGTGTGTGTGTGTGTGTGTGTGTGTGTGTGTGTGTGTGTGTGTGTGTGATGTTCGTCTGTTTTGATGCTTTCTTACAAAACAAGTTTTCTTCCTCCCGTCTCCTATAGCTAAGTTTCTTCCCACGCACACGTCGCTGGACATAAAGGAGATCATAAGTAATGCGCTTAATACAAAAACATTTTCCAGTACGATCACCGTCCGTCAATCACGGCGTGGCAGTGTGTGAGGTACACCGTTGATTGGCCAAAGAGGCGAACAAGCGGTACCAGATATGTTAGCAAGGGATTCCTAAAGAATGGAAACCGGCCTTCCTTTTTTTTTTTTCTTACATTTTCTTGATCCTTAAGTAGAAGAGAAAAATATTTAGCTAAAACTCGTATATTGTTGAGAACGCCGTGTCTAACATTTTTTTTTTTTTCTTCTTCTTCTCTTTAAATATCCTCTTCCAGAGGAGAGGTTTTAAAACCGGGGACGTAGGCCCACCACTGAGGTGTGTAGAAAATACAGGGGATGCGTAAAGTCATCTGCCCAAAAATAATTGCTTAAAAAGTACACCATTATATTATTAAAAAAACGAGTACCTGTCCTTGCACCTAAGCAAAGCAGCAGCATCCATAAAACTATATTAAACTATTGAAGCCATATAATTCAGGTAATCAATTTTTCATTTCAGTATTATGAGAATTCGAAATACAAATATTGTGTGTCATGTCCTCACAATTCACATCTGGTTTGTAGAACAGAGAAAATCGTGATTTCAGTTATTTACTAGAGTAAGTTGCTTTACATTTCAGTGAATTCGAATTATTATGTACGTGACATGTCGTCATATTTACTTTATAAGACTGTGCACATCTTTGTTTCAGTCTTTTACCAGTATTTTAAAATTTCAGTATTATGAAAATTCAAAATATCTTTTTTTTTTAGTTTATGAAACTGTGCATATCATGGTGGCAATTTACTATAGTTTCATCGCTGTATCCGGAGAAGTAAAGCCCGCCCACTTCAATGGCGTTATGGCTGCCCACAAATCACGTCGTTTCCTGATGAGAACAGACCCAAAATCTTGCACTATAATAATTATGAATAATACATACGATTGTAATTACTTTCCTCAACTGCCTGTTTATACTTGTTTTTGTTTTTTTTCACTTCTATATTACTGGTGGGCGGGGCTTATTTCGTGATTTTATTGTTGTGTTTATTTCAGTGTTATAAATATTTCCATATACCTTATGCCATGTTTTTTTGTTTTTTTATTATTTACCTCGTATTTTACTCTTTTTTTTTTCACTTCTTCAGTAGCAAATATTTATCAGAATGCCTCGTGCTTCTGTTACTTGTCTAATTTCTTTTCATCTGTGCAGAGATCTTCGTTTTCCTAAACTGTGCAAAAAAAAAAAAAGAATAAATACAATTATATATATATATATATATATATATATATATATATATATATATATATATATATATATATATATATATATATATATATATATATATATATATATATATATATATATATATAACCACAATATAGTGGACAGGATGTGCACGCAGATCTGTTCGAAGAAAAAGCGGGCGTCATATAACATAGTTTGGGAACTACTGGTCTACGGGAACAAGACCTGTCGGCTGTGAGCATTCATTGTCTGTGCATGATTTAGCCACTGTGTTCTCACTTGCAATACCTGAACTACAGTTGATATGAAAAATATTCAGATTCCACACTTGCTCTCTTGCTTTCTATTGTCTCTCTCTCTCTCTCTCTCTCTCTCTCTCTCTCTCTCTCTCTCTCTCTCTCTCTCTCTCTCTCTCTCTCTCTCTCTCTTGTCTGTACTATAAATTTTATATTACAATGTCTAGCTTATGAGGAATAAACGTATAAGGGTCAACAAATCCGCTTCTGATTGTTCTTCTTTCGTGTTCTGCATTCTCCCAAACCCTGACTCTCTCTCTCTCTCTCTCTCTCTCTCTCTCTCTCTCTCTCTCTCTCTCTCTCTCTCTCTCTCTCTCTTTCTCTCTCTCTCTCTCTCTTGCCGCGGATCCCCGTCAGCCCATCGAGGGTCCTAACTTTGGACCAACACGCACCGCCTCACCGTAAACAACATCCTGGGAAGACCCTCACAAAGAACACACGACACACTAAGGCAGGCCCGCCCACACACCACCCACCGACTCACACACATACACACACACACACACACACACACACACAAGACAGCACGCCTACGCGCTAACTGCTCCCCTGTGCATGGACACATACAAACACACTCACATGTGTGGCTTCCCTGCGTGAACTGCTTAATTTCCTGAAAGTTTCGTAGACGTCCAACTCTTCAGGAAGCAAACAGTTCACGCAGGATCTCTCTAAAATTTTTGATTGGGGCAGAGCAAACTTAATACTGTTCATTGCTTCAAAAACTCATTTCCTCCATCTGTCAATTTGACACAACCTTGCAGATAACTATTCCCTCTTCTTTAATGACACTCACCTGTCCCCCTCTTCTACACTGAATATCCTCGGTCGGTCTTCTACTTATATTCTAAAAAGGAAACCACATCTTATCTCTAGCTAAAACAGCTTTTTTGTAGACGTTCTGAGTCGTCTCCGCCAATTTTTTTCTCTCCTCTCCAGCTGCTAACTCTGTAAAGGTACCTTATCCGTCCATGTATGAAATATGCTTCACATGTATGGGAGGGTTCCACTCATACTACTCTTTTAGACACGGTAGAATCAAAAGCTTTTCCACTTATCAACTCCTCTCCTCTAACTGACTGTTCTCACCCTCTCTCTCATCGCCGCAATGTTGCATCTCTTGCTATCTTATACCTCTATTTTCATGCTAATTGCTCTTCTGATCTTGCTAACTCCATGCCTTTTCTCCTCCTGCGACCTCGCTGCACAAGACTGCTTTTTCTCTCACCCCTATTCTGTCCACCTCTCTAATGCAAGAGTTAACTTCTATTCTCAATCATTCATTCCGTTCTCTGGTAAACTCTGGAATTCCCTTCTTGCTTCTTTATTTCCTCCTTCCTATGACTTGAACTCTTTCAAGAGGGAGGTTTCAAGGCACTTATCCTTCAATTATTGACGACCGCTTTTGACTCTGTTCGGGAACCGACACCTTAGTGCCCCCTCCTGCATAAAAAATAAACACACACACACACACACACACACACACACACACAAACACACAGTAAGAGGCAAGCACGCCTCTCGGCGATTGTGCTCCTGCGTGCGTGCGTACACACACACACACACACACACACACACACGTGTGTGTGTGTGTGTGTGTGTGTGTATGTGTGTGTGTGTGTGTGTGTGTGTGTGAAATTTACATTATTGAAAATAGTTTTTTTTGCTTTTCACTTTTATTTTTCCTTTGAATTCCATTAGTAAACTTATACCACAAAACAATCTCATTCAAATCAAATGTCATTTCCTCTTTTAGAAGCTGTTATTTACATTTCTGCGAACGTACACACCCACACACATTTCCACACACACACACACACACACACACACACACACACACACACACACACACACACACACACACACACATACACACAGTACAGTACAGCACAGTACACAGTCATTCAAGTCTTCTGAACGCCCAAATTTGCGTTTCATAGCTTGAAACGAGGTACTGCCTGAGACTAATGCTCCCAGCTCCTGTATCATTACCTGTCCTGACACCTCCCCAGCGCGGGGCTTACCTGCTGTTCAGCCTCTCAGATTCTACGCGACGCCCAAACGCCTCTTATCTAATTATCCCGCCAAGAGCAGAGGTAAATGGAGAGGAGAGTGCAACTAACGATGTTGTTGTGAGCTGTGCCTCCGTGATACAGCGACGGCTCTGTTTCAATGGTCGTGTGGTGGATTCAGAGTAGAATATTAGTGCCTCTACTGCTGTTATTACTACTATAACCTGTCCAGTACTACTACTACTACTACAACTGCTGATGCTACTCCTACTCCTACTACTACTATTGTTGTTACCACTACTACTACCTACTACTATTACTACTACTCCCATTACTACTACCATTACCACCTTTACTATTACCACTAATACTACTAATGATAATAATGATAATAATGACAGTAACAATAAAAATAATAATAATAATAATTAAAAAATAATAGTAATAATAATAATAATAATAATAATAATAATAATAATAATAATAATAATAATAATGTTAATAATAGTACTAATATTATTATTATTATTATTATTATTATTATTATTATTATTATTATTATTATTATTATTATTATTAACATTATTATAAAAATATAAAAAATAATGATAATAATAATAATAATAATAATAATAATGTTAATAATAATAATAATAATAATAATAATAATAATAATAATAATTATTATTATTATTATTATTATTATTATTATTATTATTATTATTATTGTCATTATTATTATTATTAAATTAATAAAAATGATAATAATAATAATAATAATAATAATAATAATAATAATAATAATAATAATAATAATAATAATAATAACAGAGATAGTAACAACAACAACAACAACAGCAACCATACTACTACTACTACTACTACTAATAATAATAATAATAATAATAATAATCATATAATGATAATAATAATAATAATGATAATAATAATAATAATAATAATAATAATAATAATAATAATAATAATAATAATAATAATAATAATAATAATAATAATAATAATAATAATAATATTATTATTATTATTATTATTATTATTATTATTACCATTATTATTATTATTACTATCATTATTATTATTGTTATTATTATTATTAATTATTATTATTATTATTATTATTGTTATTATTATCATTATTATCATTATCATTATTATGACAATTAGAAAAATAATAATGATACAGATAGTAATAAACAACATCAACAACAACAACAACAACAACAACAACAATAACTACAACAACAACAACAACAAGTGATGGCAAAACTAGTACTATTTCTTCTTCTACTAATACTATTACTACTACTACTACTACTACGACTACTACAATTACATACTGCTGCTGCTGGTGCTGCTGCTGCTGTTGCTGCTGCCGCCGCTACTTCTATTTCTTAAAACATTAATAATTCAACGGTTGCTAATATGATCCAGAAAAAGGAAAAGAAATATTGATAATGACAACGATTTGGGTTTTGTCCCCTCTCACACCTCAAGTACCCTAATAAGGCAGCACAAGACAGCTCACCTCTGTATGTGGATAAGCATCAATACAAACCATTGAAAGCACCTCTGTCGAACTGTGGGAACATTTCAAAATTGATGATGATGATGATGATGATGATGATAGCGGGAGGAGGAGGAGGAGGAGGAGGAGGAGGAGGAGGAGGAGGAGATATCTTTATATCAAGCCGACTTCTCGCGTAAAGGAGCATAGCCGAGACAAAGCGTCTACATGCATACATTTACATTCACAATTGAATACAAAAGTTTTCCTTCACATATTTGGAGAGCACAAGCAAGAACAACCACAACAAAAACAACAACAGCAAGAACAACAACAACAACAATAACAACGATATTATTATTATTATTTTATTTTATTTATTTATTATTATTATCATCATTATCATTATCATTATTATTATTATTATTATTATTATTATTATTATTATTGGTGTTGTTGTTTTTGTTGTTGTTGTTGTTGTTGTTAGTGTAGTAGTAGTAGTAATAATAGTAAAAGTAAAACAGTAGTAAATGAATAATAATAATAATAATAATAATAATAACAATAATCAATAATAATAATAATAATAATAATAATAATAATAATAATAATAATAATAATAATAATAATAATAATAATAATAATAATAATAATAATAATAACAACAACAACAACAACACAATAACAATAATGATAATAATAACAATAATAATAAGAACAGCAACAACAACAACAATAATAATAATAATAATAATAATAATAATAATAATAATAATAATATCATTATCATCATCAGCAGGTATATTTCAGTAATTATCTAAGGAAGGTTTCCGAAGAGTTGGTGTTATTGCGTGCCTCTTCTGTTTTGTGTGCCGCGGCAACAAAATTTTTTTTTTTTTTATCATATTTAGAGGATTAGGTTTTGGTAACCACCTAAAGAAGTATGTGATACGTCGCCAATTACTTTCGAGCAGCAATTAGTGTTGCTCCCAACACTGAAAGGTTAACATCATCACCTGGCTGCACAAATAAGATCCACACACCACCTTCTGGCAGCTTTCATGTGCCGGGATACGTACCATTCTTTGGCATCACATCCCTCCTAAAAATGTATTTTCATTAATATATATATATATATATATATATATATATATATATATATATATATATATATATATATATATATATATATATATATATATATATATATATATATATATATATATATATATATATATATATATATATATTTTTTTTTTTTTTTAAGACGGCACGATCCGAAATGTGAAATAATGTTCCTAAAGGTAATGAGGAGCCGTTTCAGCACCGTTCTTGGAGTCTTCGTAGCGAATGAAGTTTGGCTTCAGACATTAGTCTTTGTTCAAGACCTATGGCTATTGCCAGGAATGCAGCAAGAAACTGTAACACAATTTACAAAAAAAAAAAAAAAAAAAAGCCATGCGAAGAAATTAATTCCTCATGATTGTGTTTGTTACAAAATTTTTTTTTTCTTGTTCTATAATTAGCAATATTCTACAATAGGTAATTTTATAATTTGCTTTGACCTTTATTAAAGACTTGTGTGTGTTGGAGGGAGGAATGTATAGTTTTATCTATATTCATATCTACATCCATTCACTCATATTTATATCGTATCTGTCTATCAGGCTGTCTATCTATCTATATATTCATCTCTTTTATGGGGGCATGACATAATGCACTCTGCAGTCCTTAATGGCATTGGCGGTTTATTTATAATGATCTACATTCAGTGGTTTCCGAGGTTTAGTTCTGATTTCGCATTCAGTTTATATTTCGCATTCAGTTTATCAAAAAAATAAATATATATATATATATATATATATATATATATATATATATATATATATATATATATATATATATATATATATATATATATATATATATATATATATATATATATATATATATATATATATATATATATATATATATATATATATATATATATATATTCCTCTAATTGACATCAAGTGGCCAACATCAACATCTTAAAGCGCTTTTCTAAATCGATGAAAGGAAAACTACTGATACGTCACATAGATCAACACGTGTCAAATTTACGACACTAAACTAAATACATATATATATATATATATATATATATATATATATATATATATATATATATATATATATATATATATATATATATATATATATATATATATATATATATATATATATATATATATATATATATATATATATATATATATATATATATATGTGTATGTATGTGTGTGTGCGTGCGCGCGCGCGCGCACAAGTAGCGTTTGTGTGTGGCAGTGTACATCAGGCGCATATTTAACACAACATAGTCCAAGTTGTTCACGCTGACTGATATTCAGTAAACATTTTTCAAGTTTTCGATATCTCATTGTGATATGTATTGTACCTGACGCGATGATTTAAGCGGCGCCCATCAGCAAGTGGACCGTGTGCTATAATTCCTATGCGCTGGACAGTGGATGTACCACCGCGTCATCTCACACTAATGGCATTGATTGGTATCGGGTGCGGCAATCGCCTGGACGTTCGCCTCCCGTCCCTCAGCAGTCAACACACCCACGCCGGCCAATGAACAACAACGATGTGTATTTATTGTATTAGAATGAACACAAATAAACGTATATACAATCTCATGCATAAGTAAATACGAGTATGTACATGCATGCACACATGGCCGCCCGCAAATAGATGACGACACATCTGCATATTGTGGTGTGTGTGTGTGTGTGTGTGTGTGTGTGTGTGTGTGTGTGTGTGTGTGTGTGTGTGTGTGTGTGTGTGTGTGTGTGTGTGTGTGTGTGTGTGTGTGTGTGTGTGTGTGTGTGTGTGTGTGTGTGTGTGTGTGTGTGTGCGTGTATGCGTGCGCGTGCAAGAGCACGCAAAATGTAAGAGTTATTCCATCATTTGAACATAAATTCCACGTGAAGGAAGAGAAATATGAAGTATTTATTTTTTTATGGGAAGGTCTCTGACTCGGTAAACAAGTAGTGGTATCAGCCTCATTACACGAGTAAAGGACTATAAATATAACGCAGAACTCACCTGAACATTCTAGTGGAGCAGAAATCCTTACATTACACAAAGTCAACGAAAAAAAAATCAACATCGGACGGGAAGGAGTCTGCCTGGGAGATACAACGTCATTAAAACTAATTCTATTGATTTTCTTTTCAAGGATAGACTGAACAGTTAAAAGATTAGCATCATTGGAAAACCATCAGTATCTAAGATTCGCAATAACAGATTCGAACAATTTTACAATCAATAAAGCTTAGCTCACTAACGATGATGGATGATGATAATGATGACGATGATAGTGGTAGCGCGTCTGCCTATTTAGATCTGTATCTGTATCTATACAAACATTTTCTTACCTATCTCTCTACATCTTTATCTATACACGCGCGCGGGTGCCCGCTTATATCAACAAAAGATGTAGTATGTAATGTTATTAGTACTACACTAATGTTGCCTCCATGCTCTACAAGACAGATCACCACCACACAGTAGGAAGCGGCGGAGCGTGGCAGCTCCAAGTAAGGTGCATCACCTGTGGCGTTCCCTCCAGCCCGGCCTTTGATCCCTCAACACGATGGCCCAGTCTGACCGTCCAGGTATACACATGGGTGGCTCGGTTAACGCCAGATGTTTCTCGTTTGTAGCCTGCCACAAAAGATGTATTCCAGCTTTCCCACCATTTTCTTTCTCCTCTCTCTTTTTTTTTTTCTCTCTCTATCTTGTTTTAGCTGTAGAAAAGATTAGGGTATACTAAAGAAAAAACGCTTTGCATGATTTTTATTTATGCATTTTTTTACCAAAGTATGACACCAGTAGGCTTATTCCTGAAGTCTTCGATAGGCAACACCGCTCGTGGTTGTGCAAGCTGTACTTTCAAATTCAAGGTGAATATAGGTCATGCCTTGACTTACTTAGTATCTATCTATCTATCTATCTATCTATCTATCTATCTGTCTGTCTGTCTGTCTGTTTATATCTTAAGTCGCATTCATAGCCGGAGAAATGGTTGGTGGTGCATGTGACTCTGCCACTCGGCTATCACAGAAAGAAGGTTAGCGAGACTCAAATTCGGGACTAGGTTACTCACTACTTCTGTGTACTGACCATTTGCTACCCTCTCCTTCAAATAATATTCCTACACTGGTTTTTATGTTCGTAGACACTTGAATCTTACAAAAGAGTACAGTTTCGGTTACACAAGCGGCTACTACTGATTTCATCTTTCACGTGTTTACTGCGAGCATACATAAGTACATACATATTTACTCGTATATACATACAGGTACGTACCTTTATACATAACCAAGTAATTTTAGTCTCGTTATATACATAACATGATTTTTCATCCGGTCATTTCTGTTTAAAAAATAACAGGTGAATTATGAATAAAACTGGTACATAAATAAGGTAATATGGCAGTCGTTCAGTGGCCGAGGATCAGCCTTCTGCCAGCTCCACGGGGCAGGCGTCCATATGTTTCACAAAGAAGAAAGACAAAAATCATAACTGCACCACCACTGACTGAACACGACCAGCTGAGTTTCAACTATAAATATTATAAGCGTGGTAGGTCTTAGGCTCAGAAAATTATATATACTGTAGCAGTTTTGGAACCTCCATCCTGCTAGCCGCCACACACACTACACTTGTAAAGGACCTATCTATTAGTGTAACACAACACGATGAATTCTTCCTAGAAAGATCTCATTTTTCATTTGTGTAGCTCATCAAACATAAATAGAAATAGTAACTTAAGCACTTTTCACATAATAACTTCCCAGGACACAAAAGACGAAGCAAGATGATTGTGTTGGCAAAAGGCACGTACGAGTATGTCCCGATGAAAGAAACATTATCTCTGCCATCATTTCCTGCATCCAAAGAAGTGTTGCCACCGACACATCTGTCACCGTTAGTAACGCTGTTGCTCTAACTGCTGGAAAAAATAATACTGGAAAAATTACTTTCTTGAAACAAAACAATCTGCAAGGAAATTAAATGTCTGTTTGAGAACCAACCGAGAAAGTTTTTATAACCTCTGCTTCAATTTCCTTTTAAAACACTTTTTTCTTTCTCTTTTTCTTCTTGTGGTTATTAATTCTTCCAACAGACCGAAGAACATCATGCGTCCAACGGAATACTTTGTGACACTTCATTCCGCGCCAAGGTGAAACTGACTCCTGACGGGAGGACACCAACGCGGAGGGTGAGGCTCACGAGGGACCTTATATCTTTAGGGTGGCCATGACTGACTGATTAGTAGAGTGAGGACGTGACTCTAGTGCTGATTTTCCTCTTAACAACAGAAAAAAAAAATTGTTTAATGTTCACATCTCGAGTAGTTCCGCTCATTGAAGAAACATTTGGCAGTCTCACCACCATCTGCGTTACAACAGAAACAACAATCAACATCATTACTACCATCACAATCGCCGACGCCGTCGTCCTCACCACTACTACCTCCATCGAGAAGAAGCTAAATGAGGAAAAAAAAAAATAGGAAAGCGTAGTCTCCTTATTAACAGCCATCTTTCATAAAACAAATTTGTATGTTTTGACGAGTTACTTCCGCCATGAAGAATACGAAATAATAACGAAGGACTCAGAGTTCACCGGTAAAAGAGAGTAAGGAATGATGGTTCAAGTCATCTCTTGCATTCGAAGTGGTGACAAGAGAGACAAAGATGTGGAAAATGTTAAAACATAGTGGAAGTTTGAGGGATAAAAATACAATTACCTAGTTCACAAGGATATTAAGAAATGGGAAAAAAAAATCATGACAGCAAGACATGGAACATTGCAGTAAATGTTGCAATACAACAGAAAACTTGGTCTGTCCATTAATGGAAGTGAACTGATGAAGCAAATGACCTTAGAGTCCACTCTATCGTGTTTTGTAAAGATGTGAGGGTGGCGTCCCCTCACCACATTGATTATTGAGAGGAGGCGTGCTACGGGTATGGACAGTCAAGGCCTTTGTCCTGAGTCAGCGTCTGGGAAGAAAGGATGAACTGACAGATACAAAGACAACACCACAGTTCCTAGAAGCTGGTGCTTAAAACTGAGATACTAATTTTTGGGGATCAAGTGTCTTGGTAAAGTATGCCAACTATAGAAAATGGGCTCAGATGTAGATCAATGGAGAAAAGAATATAGGTAAAACTTCTCATGAGGATTTGTCCATCTGGAAGTGAAAAAAAAAAGGACAGTTTGAGATATGATTTATAGTCTGTTTCTTCTCGCCTTGCTTATTATAATTTACAGAAAGGTCAGATGTAAAATCACTACGCTGTCCCTTCAAGAGTCATTTATTTAATATCGTTAGAGACTAGTCAGGCAAACTATAATTGAGGAAGAACTAAAATGGACAAGAGATTGACGAAAGTTTTTAAAAGTACGGCAAGTTCGAATAAAAAAAAGCGTCAATACAAGAATATTGTTGTGACGCATTAGGTCATCAATCAAATGAAGAAAAAAAAAAGAAATGGTGAACATAAAAGAAAAACAACTTCGCATTAAAAATTGATCTCACTGAGATCAAGTGCCAATATATTCAACAAAAAGAAACAAATCACAATTAAATGCCTTATGTCAAAGACAAAAGAGGAGCAAAACTAAAACATGGTCAAGGACAAGTGGAACAGAGAGAGAGAGAGAGAGAGAGAGAGAGAGAGAGAGAGAGAGAGAGAGAGAGAGAGAGAGAGAGAGAGAGAGGGAGGAGAGAGGACGACAAAAATGGGAGAGTGGAAAGAAGAGAGAGAGAAAGCAACGAGGAGATTGAGGGGAGAAGAGAGAAGAAAAGGGAGAGGGACAGAGAGCAGTAAAACACACACACACAGACACACACACACACACACACACACAGACACGTATGTATACGTATGTATACAGAGAGAGAGAGAGAGAGAGAGAGAGAGAGAGAGAGAGAGAGAGAGAGAGAGAGAGAGAGAGAGAGAGAGAGAGAGAGAGAGAGAGAGAGAGAGAGAGAGAGAGAGAGAGTTACGTAGAGTTACATAGAAAAAAAAACAGGCCACAGCAGACCTTGCGGTCCTCACGAGGTGACCTGACCTAGAACTACTAAGGTGACAGTAGAAGAAAAGGACAGGAAAGCAGAAGGCTCTCTTCCCACCCTTCACTTTCTCCGGCATAAGCCGTACTGGAAAAGGTCGAAAAAAAAAATCCTTACGGGGTTAGAAAAGGAAAAATCCAAAGGAAATTTTATAGGAAAGAAAGAAAATAGATGAAATGAGGTGCCCCATACTTCCTGAAGGCAAGGAAGTTAATCACTAACGAACAAACGCTGTTAGCCGCGGTTTGCAGGCAAAATATTTGTCAGTACGGCGTTTACAAGTCTACGGTATTGCAGTCTATCACGTTTCGAGGAAGCCCACTCCATAGATTTACTACTCGGTGCAAAAAATGATTTTTTGATTCATGAGAGTTGAAGGATTTGTCCTTGTGTAATCTGAAAAATCTATCGTAAAATATTTACTGCAGTGCATGCTATCAATGACTTTGATGATTTTAAACATCTTTAGTAAGCCACCTCTTAGTCTTCTTTGTGTTAATGGGAATAGATTTAATTCTTTAAGATGTTCTTCGTATGATTTTTTTCCTTAGGCATGGTATAATTTTTATTACTTTCCGCTGTACTCGTTCTAATTTATCAATGTCTTTCTGGTAATAGAGAGAGAGAGAGAGAGAGAGAGAGAGAGAGAGAGAGAGAGAGAGAGAGAGAGAGAGAGAGAGAGAGAGAGAGAGAGAGAGAGAGAGAGAGAGAGAGAGAGAGAGAGAGAGAGAGAGAGAGAGAGAGAGAGAGTGAGAGAGGCGAGTAATTTTTTTTTTTATGTAGGAAGGACACTGGCCAAGGGCAACAAAAATCCATTAAAAAATATACCCACTGAAATGCCAGTCCCATAAAAGGGTCAAAGCAGTGGTCAAAAACTGATGAATAAGTGTCTTGAAACCTCCCTCTTGAAGGAATTTATGTCATAGGAAGGTGGAAATACAGAAGCAGGCAGGGAGTTCCAGAGTTTACCAGAGAAAGGGATGAATGATTGAAAATACTGGTTAACTCTTGCGTTAGAGAGGTGGACAGAATAGGGGTGAGAGAAACAAGAAAGTCTTGTGCAGCGAGGCCGCGGGAGGAGGGGAGGCATGCAGTTAGCAAGATCAGAAGAGCAGTTAGCATGAAAATAGCGGTAGAAGACAGCTAGATATGCAACATTCCGGCGGTGAGAGAGAGGCTGAAAACAGTTAGTTAGAGGAGAGGAGTTGATGAGACGAAAAGCTTTTGATTCCACCCTGTCTAGAAGAGCAGTATGAGTGGAACCCCCCCAGACATGATGAAGCATACTCCATACATGGACGGATAAGGCCCTTGTACATAGTTAGCAGCTGGGGGGGTGAGAAAAACTGGCGGAGACGTCTCAAAACATCTAACTTCATAAAAGCTGTTTTAGCTAGAGATGAGATGTAAAGTTTCCTGTTCAGATTATAAGTAAAGGACAGACCGAGGATGATTAGTGTAGAAGAGGGGGACAGTTGAGTGTCATTGAAGAAGAGGGGATAGTTGTCTGGAAGGTTGTGTCGAGTTGATAGATGGAGGAATTGAGTTTTTGAGCCATTGAACAATACCAAGTTTGCTCTGCCCCAATCAAAAATTTTAGAAAGATCAGAAGTCAAGCGTTCTTTGGCTTCCCTGCGTGAAATGTTTACCTCCTGAAGGGTTGGACGTCTATGAAAAGACGTGGAAAAGTGCAGGGTGATATCATCAGCGTAGGCGTGGATAGGACAAGAAGGTTTAGAAGATTATTAATGAATAATAAGAAGAGAGTGGCTGACAGGACAGAACCCTGAGGAACACCACTGTTAATAGATTTAGGAGAAGAACAGTGAC
Organism: Scylla paramamosain; assembly: GCF_035594125.1. Classification (NCBI taxonomy): domain Eukaryota; kingdom Metazoa; phylum Arthropoda; class Malacostraca; order Decapoda; family Portunidae; genus Scylla; species Scylla paramamosain. The sequence continues at coordinate 7,654,011 of NC_087156.1, forward strand.
CGTCTACCACAGCAGCAATAGAACGGTCAGAAAGGAGACTTGAGATGAAGTTACAGAGAGAAGGATAGAAACCGTAGGAGGGTAGTTTGGAAATCAAAGCTTTGTGCCAGACTCTATCAAAAGCTTTAGATATGTCCAAGGCAACAGCAAAAGTTTCACCAAAATCTCTAAAAGAGGATGACCAAGACTCAGTAAGGAAAGCCAGAAGATCACCAATAGAGCGGCCTTGACGGAACCCATACTGGCGATCAGATAGAAGGTTGTGAAGTGATAGATGTTTAAGAATCTTCCTGTTGAGGATAGATTAAAAAACTTTAGATAGGCAGGAAATTAAAGCAATAGGACGGTAGTTTGAGGGATTAGAACGGTCACCCTTTTTAGGTACAGGTTGAATGTAGGCAAACTTCCAGCAAGAAGGAAAGGTAGATGTTGACAGCCAGAGCTGAAAGAGTTTGACTAGGCAAGGTGCAAGCACGGAGGCACAGTTTCGGAGAACAGTAGGAGGGACCCCATCAGGTCCATAAGCCTTCCGGGGGTTTAGGCCAGCGAGGGCATTGAAAACATCATTGCGAAGAATTCTAATACGTGGCATGAAGTAGTCAGAGGGTGGAGAAGGAGGAACAAGCCCAGAATCGTCCAAGGTAGAATTTTTTAGCAAAGGTTTGAGCGAAGAGTTCAGCTTAAGAAATAGATGTGATAGCAGTGGTGCCATCTGGTTGAAATAGGGAAGGGAAAGAAGAAGCAGTTATTGGAGATATTTTTGGCTAGATGCCAGAAGTCACGAGGGGAGTTAGATCTTGAAAGGTTTTGACATTTTCTGTTAATGAAGGAGTTTTTGGCTAGTTGGAGAACAGACTTGGCATGGTTCCGGGTAGAAATATAAAGTGCATGAGATTCTGGTGATGGAAGGCTTAAGTACCTTTTGTGGGCCACCTCTCTATCATGTATAGCACGAGAACAAGCTGTGTTAAACCAAGGTTTAGAAGGTTTTGGACGAGAAAAAGAGTGAGGAATGTACGCCTCCATGCCAGACACTATCACCACTGTTATGCACTCAGCACACAAAGACGGGTCACTGACACGGAAGCAGTATTCATTCCAAGGAAAATCAGCAAAATTCCTCCTCAGGTACCCCCAACTAGCAGAGGCAAAACGCCAGAGGCACCTTCGCTTAGGGGGATCCTGAGGAGGGATTCGAGCGATACGACAAGATAAAGATATGAGATTGTGATCGGAGGAGCCCAATGGAGAAGAAAGGGTGACAGCATAAGCAGAAGGATTAGAAGTCAGGAAAAGGTCAAGAATGTTGGGCGTATCTCCAAGACGGTCAGGAATACGAGCAGGGTGTTGCTTCCAAAACTCAGAGAGAGATTTACATACGTACAGAAAAGGCTTGAGGTGGTAGCTAACGCGTACCTGAGTGATGCCCTTAACCTAAGGGGTATTATTCTAATCCTCCGTCCTCCGCTAACTGGCAGATAAATTTATACCATACACTTCATTTCTACATTTTTTTCCTAGTGCTTACGTGTGGGAGATGTGTGTGTGTGTGTGTGTGTGTGTGTGTGTGTGTGTGTGTGTGTGTGTGTGTGTGTGTGTGTGTGTGTGTGTGTGTGTGTGTGTGTGTGTGCGAATGTAAGGTTCGTTTTGGGTTATGTTGTTACTATTATTATAATTGCTGCTACTTCTACTGCTACTACTGCGACTACTACTAATACTGGTACTTGACTGCCTCAAATCAAGGCGTCCCAATAGTATATGTATAGGTTTAATCTAGGCTACAACTTAGACACTCAGTACACTGAAATACAGAACAACTGATCAGGAAGCTCATATTAACCTGAGCCTCGGGAGAGGCGTTGTATCGGGAATCGCCCGCCACGTTACCGGTCAACCATTGGGTGTATCCTACGGTCAAGCGAAATTGTGATGCGTGCATGCTTGGGCCATTATAGAACTACTACCACTACTGCTACTACAAATACTACTACTACTACTACTACTACTACTACTACTACTACTACTACTACTAACTACTACTTCAAATTACTACTAACTACTACTACTACTCCTCCAGCTGCTGCTGTGGCTGCTGCTGCTACTAATACTACCGCTACCGCTACTACTACTACTACTACTACTACTGCTGCAGCTGCTTTTGCGGCTGCTGCTGCTACTAATACTACTGCTACTCCTACTACTACTACTATTAGTAATACTACTAGTACCACTACCACTACTACTACTACTACTACTAGTAATACTAATAGTACCAGTACTACTACTGTTACTACCACCGCTATTAGTACAACAACAACTACTACTACTACTACTACTACTACTACTACTACTACTACTATCACCACCACCACCACTACTACTACTACTAGTATCACCACCACCACTACTACTACTACTATTACTATTACTTTTTTTTTTTTTTTTTTTTTTCTACTACTAATACCTCCACCCCATGTTTATTGATGTGTCAGTTAGGGGCTCCATTACTTGGAGGTCATTAGCCCCAGCTCCCGCTAATGACTGTGGCATCCAACCATATCTAATACTCTATGATATAAACATTAGTTGTTAACTATAAATTCATTCTACCTCTACTCTATCTACTCTTATGCCACTCTCCACCACTGTAGCCTCGCAGTCGAGGCCTCCTAAGTCTGCAGGTATGGGAGTGGAATGCCTTGTCCCCCTGAGACACAGGAGGGCAGATCTGAGGAGGGAGAATGAGAGACGGCACCTCATCCATGCGACGACATGGCTCCTTGGCTGGTGCTTCTTTTCTGCCATTAGGTCGGCTAGTCTTGAGTAGAAGCACTGAGCCTTGGAGCCCATCCCGCCAGATGTGGTGAAGACCAGAGGTGTGAAGCTGCCCTGGTCAACGTGTTGGATTCTCTCCCCATACGCTCGGATCTTCTCCTGCTCATTCTTGCGGTGGGCGGCCTCCAGGGAGAGTTCGTGGTGACAGGCGGCCATCGGGTCAAAGATCCGTATGTCCATGAATGCTTTCTGTCCCCTTGTCCAGAACCCTCGTGCACTGACGTCGACTCGAGCCTCGTTGGTGGTGTTGGCTGTTCTGTAGCGCAGGTGCTCGCCGTCTAGCGGCAGGAGGGTCGGTTCAGTGGAGACATCGTGGCACACCTCCCTGAGCATGCTGGCGGTCAGATCTCTCACCTCATCGTGCCTGATACATACGAATCCCCCCTTTTTGCACGTCATGGTGTGGTTGACGTCATTGGGGGAGCCACACACACAAGTATTGGGGAGTCCTTCCATCGGCCAGCCGTACCTCAGAGCAATGGCGTCGACAAATTCTTGTTTGTTGAGGCTGAAGCCCTTCGCTCTGATGGGCAGTGACGTTAGCCAGTTAGAGGCTCCCGTTTCCTGTGCAGTGAGGATTTTTCTCACTGTGGTTGCAGGCAGGATGTTTATCAGGTCTTCGAGACAGTTTCGTTGATGTTGTTGCCTATCTCTAGATATAATTCGTCCTTGCTCAGTGACTGCACTTTGGGCTATTTCACCATGTGCGTCCTGAGCAATGATCTTCTCTGTGAGGGACCTGGTGAGCTTGAGGGAGTTGAGGTTCTCCACAGTCGCCAACTTCTCAGGGGAGGTGATTCCCATCCCACCCAGTCTTGGTGGAAGTTCGAGCAGCGCCCTTTCCCCATCTCCGATGGTGTGGTATCTCAGTAACGCTGGGAGGAAGGTGTTCCTTATCGAGACCTCCAGTGGTGCAAGGAGAGGGCTGATGCCTGGGATGGTGCGCATGGCGAATCTCCATCGATGCTGCAAGCCGTGGGTGTAGGCAGAGTAGGCTGCATGAGGCTCAGTCCTGGCCATGTCAGACAGGACTTCCACCTCATGTATCCACTCCTTCACCTTTTCTCCTATGTACTCCTTCTTGAACTCCTCTGTTCCGATGACAGCACCCAGATGCCGTTGTCCATCCTTTTGTTATTATAACTCCACTGCCACTGAAGCTATCCACTGCACTGTCATAGTGTTCAGGCTTTACAATAAGGACGGACTTAGCGGCATTGGGTGTGTACCCTATGATGGGACCATTGTCGTTCACTAAGCCCCACCATTTTTTCAAGTCTGTTATTTTGCCGGCCCCTGACAGGTCATCCGCGTACGCCACTTGCTTCACACTCGTTTTCTCATATGAGATAACTTGTTGCAGCACTGAAAGTCCGAGGGCGTACATCGCCATGGCCACTGGGTCACCTTGTGTTGTCCCTTCCATGGACTTTAACACCTTAACACTATTATCACTATTACTACATATGTACAAATCCGAGGGGTCACTATATGTGTTTTCTACATATTGTGCCAGAGAGGGACATTTTACTCGAATGTTGTGAAGCATTGTTTTTCTGTTAATAGTGTTGAAAGCGTTTTTGGCGTCCACTAATAACACCGCTTCACAATTGTCTTCACTGAACATTTCCCTCATAGCGTGGATGGCGGCTTCCCCTCCTGCCTGCTGTCCTGCACATACTTGCAGGTTCCCCGCTGCCCTCCTTACGTCGTCCTTCACCACCGTCATGACGCATTTACCCACGATGCGTCTTATCACCTCGCCGATGCCAATTGGTCTGCATCCCGGCTTTTTGTCCAGCGGGATTAATCGGCATGCGGTGAGAGCCTCGACGTGGTGACAATTTGTGGTGGCAAGCTTCCTCGCCAGTGCTGCCAGGGCGCCGCATAGGTCGTTAGCGGCGCTGCCACAGAGTGCGCCGCTCAACAGGCGACGCCACCCTCTAGCGTCTAGTCCTGAGGGACCAGCACTGCCGTGTGTCTGGAGAGACTTCTTCCAGATCATCTCTCCAGTTATCACCTCGTAGATGACATCATTGGGCTTGCGGAAAGGCCCCTGCATCCTGAGGCCCTCCTCGTCACTGGGGGAGGATGTTTTTCCTTCAGCAGGTGGATGGTTTCCCTGGTGAGGGGCAACACTCCACCTGACTGCTGTTCATTAAGTGCCCGCAGAGCCCTGGACACCTGTCCTTGCCGCATATTGCCAGCGAAATTACGGGCTTTGTCTTCCTGCCCTTGTTGGTTTCCTGATGGCCTTGGCAGCCTCTTCTGGATGGCTCGGGCTTCCTCCAGGAGCTCATCCAGTTGGTTGTTCTGCCATAGACCCACTCTTCTTGCGACGGCTTTCACGTTTTCCGCCACCTTCGCATTTCTGTGTGTCTTTTGAAAGAAGAGTTTTGGCAGTGTGAAGAATAATTTCATCGCATACGGTGCGAGGGGTGACTCTTGTAAGTAATTGTTGAGGAGGGTGACCATCTCTTGTACAATTTTGTTGGTGGCTGCACACTTTGGTGGATCGAACAGATGACATGTCGACCACCCAACTAATTCTGTGTAAGTGTTGTTCACCCACATGGTTGTTTCTTCTTCTGTTAGTCCTTTCCAGACTAAGTTTCTCCTCCCGTTTGTGTGTCTCGCGGCGTACACGTTGTGTTGCGGTAGCGATGGGGCGTGTTGTGACGGTGTTGATGGCAGGGCAGCCTCCCCTCCCATCTCTGTCTCCATCGTTCGCTCTTGTTCCTCATCCTGCTGGGATTCCTGGCTGTCCCCTGGCTCCTCCTCCCTCTCACTGCCCTGGTGGTCACGTCCCAGGGGGTTTTGGCATCCATCTCCCTTTCTACAATTTATACACTTTTTGTTTTGTCTCACACATTGACAATTAACACATCTGTGTTCCTCTTTTGTACACTGACAGCATCTTCTTTGTGCAGGTGGGTTAGACATTGTATTAATAACATGACATTATTAGAGAGAGAGAGAGAGAGAGAGAGAGAGAGAGAGAGAGAGAGAGAGAGAGAGAGAGAGAGAGAGAGAAAGTGAAGGAGGGAGGGGAGGGGAAGAGGTAGGAGGGAGGAGGGAGAGAGAAGGGAAGTAGGGGGAGAGGGAGGGTAAAGGGAGGGGTAGGAGGGAAGGGGAATAGGGGAAGGTAAAGTGAC
>NC_087156.1:7665000-7682500 GCF_035594125.1 Scylla paramamosain
TTTACGGACAACACGAAAAATGGTGGATTGATCAAGCTAGATTCCTTTACAAACAGAGACTTGGATAAGATAAGCGAATGGGGAGGTAGATAGCAAATGCAATATAATATTAACAAATGCAAGGTACTTAGCGTTGGTAGATAAAATCCATGTAAAGGGTACACAATAAAGAATGGGTTCTGGTAAGATTAAAGAGCGAAACAGATTTAAGTGTTAGGTTAGCCCAGATCTCCCTCATAGAAAATAATATGTAGATGGAAGAAACAAAACTAAACGTGGATTAAAAACAATCTATAAAGGACGTTAAATGAAGTAATTTTGGAGTGATATTAAAGATTCATTTAACACTGGTCAGACCTCATCTATGTTACGCTGTGCAGTTATGGTCCTCATTTTACAGGATGGATATAATAAGTCTGATAGAATTAGTACAGAGAAGGAATAAAACGATTCAGGGATGGAATAAGGGATATGACGAGGGTGATACAAATAAAATCGCTTTGGTCAGTAATCTCGATAGGATTAGGATTAAGGGATGTAAGCTAGATGAGTTTTGACTAACAAACAAATAAGGTACTGGTTCTAAAGAGAGTAGAAAATAATTGGAATCGACTAAGTGTTCGAGTTGTTAATATTGAGTCAACAGGGAACTTTGGAAGATGACTTGAATTCAAAGGTAGACATGAGAGGTAGATATAGCAAAGCATGCGTCATACAGGGACTGTCAACTGTAGACTTACTGATTTTTGGCGGTTTCTATTACACTGTCCTCGTGAAGCAAGAGGCTGGAGTGTGTGGTGCATGAAAGCTCTCAGCCACACACATGTATGTCCCTTTAGGAACTCCTGAACTCTCTCCTGCAAGGAATGGCGATCATGTGTCCAGCACGTGGTTCTCAAGACATCCACATAATCCTCTCCCCCCCACACACACATATTAAACGAAAACCACGGCCACTCATCCGAATAGCGATGAAGTTAGCATGAAAGAAACCAATCACCCTTGCCAAACCAACAGAGAAAATGACTTCCCGACCTTCCCCTCTTCCACTATCCTCCCTTTTTTTTTTTTTTTATCCACTCTAGCCCTCTCTTCTTCTCTCATTACTCCTCCTCCTTTGTTCTTTTTACTCCTTCCTCATCCTTCCTCCTTCCTTTTACTCCCTCCTTACTTTTTCCTCGTCTTTCTCCCTTCCCCCCTCATCCCTCCTCCTCCTCATTATCATCCTTCTTCTTCTTCTTCTTCTTCTTCTTCTTCTTCTTCTTCTTCTTCTTCTTCTTCTTCGTCTTCTTCGTCTTCTTCTTCGTCTTCTTCGTCTTCGTCTTCGTCTTCTTCTTCTTCGTCTTCTTCTTCTTCTTCGTCTTCTTCTTCTTCTTCTTCTCCTCCTCCTCCTCCTCCTCCTCCTCCTCCTCCTCCTCCTTCTCCACCACCTCCTCTCAAAGGATAAAAACGAAAACGCTACAATCTTTATTAATTTCTTAGCTCCTGTATTTACTGACGAGGATTGTTCATCAGTTCACGCTTTTAAAGCTTGAAGAACCATGAATATTTCAGGTGTCTTGCAAACAGAAAAAAGACGCTTTGCACATAATCGGAAAAAAAAAAATAAAGTAAGCAAAATATTTTTCAAACCTTTTAAAGATGCTGAACACGAGACAGAAAATTGCTACATATTTTAAGTTAACTAATCTTCAAGAATTGGTAAAGTTCGATCTGTCAGGAAATATAATAATGCAGCACCAATTTTCAGCAAGGTGGACTGGACAAGTCATAACTATGCAATTATTAATCAACTCGCAAATGCTGGTTGCGTGGAAACTAATGGAGATCATTCTCGGCAATATAATGTATCATTCCCCAGATATAATAACCTAATAATTATTGACAGAATGTCTTCTCAGTAATAGTTGTTGTTTATCCAATTAGAATGATTTAAATACACTTTGTATGTACATTGAAGTGAATCAGTATATACATATATCTGGATTAAAAGAAGGCTTCGACTAGGTCCTTCTTCAAAAAAAAAAAGATTTTATCAGGTATACAGGACGAAGAATAAGGATACTATAGGTCCATTAAAGGCAGCAGATGGGGAGCTGGTTAGTTCTGGGGAGGAGATTGATAAACTTCTGAATGAGTATTTTTTTAACTGTCTTCACCCAGGAAAACATGCAGGATATGCCAGATAGTGAACAGATGTTTAGAGCAGATGAGAATGACAAGCTGACAGATATTTCCATAACTAGGGAGATAGTGGAACAGGAGATAGATAGGCTAAAAAAGTTCAAGACACCAGGACCAGATGAAATATATCCCAGAGTACTTAAGGAATGCAAAGAGGTTATTAGTGAGCCGTTAGTTTCTGTCTTTAGGAAATCACGTGGTGAGGTACCAGTAATGTGGAGGCAGGCTAATGTAGTACCCATCTTTAAGAAAGGAGATAAAACTTTAGCGTCTAACTATAGACCTGTCAGCTTAACTTCAGTTTTAGATAAAATATCAGAGTCAATGATAGCGAGGAACATTAGGGAATATTTAGACAAACATAACTTGGTAAATCGGTCACAGCATGACTTCACAAAGGGGAAGTCTTGCCTGACAAACTTGTTAAGTTTTTACAGTAAAGTGTACGAGGCAGTAGATAATGGTGATAGTTATGATATCTTATATCTGGACTTCAGTAAAGCATTTGACAAAGTACCCCATCAAAGGCTCCTGAGAAGGTTAGGGCACACGGGATAGATGGGAAGGTGTTAGGCTGGATAGGGTCATGGCTTAGCGACAGGCGACAAAGAGTTGTAATAAACGGCTCGAAATCCGAGTGGGGTCATGTAATCAGTGGGGTGCTACAGGAATTAGTATTAAGGCCACTGTTATTTATAATATATATATCAATGACTTGGATAATGGAATTAGTAGTGATGTGTTAGTAAATTTGCGGATGACACAAAGATAGATAGATTAATTAGGTCGGAATCGGATGCCCTCGCCTTGCAGGCAGATTTAGATAGAATGAATGAATGGACGGACAGATGGCAAATGCAATTTAATATCAATAAATGCAAAGTACTTAGCGTAGGTTAAGGAAACCCACACAGTAGGTACACATTAAACAACCAAACTCTGGTAGGTACAGGATGCGAAAAAGATTTAGGAGTTATAGTTAGCTCTGAACTCCGTCTAGGGAAACAATGCATAGAAGCCAGAAACAAGGCAAATAGGGTACTAGGATTCATTTTTAGGAATGTTAAAAGTAGAAGGCCGGAAGTAATATTAAAGTTATACTTGGCGCTGATCAGACCTCATCTAGACTACGCTGTGCAGTTCTGGTCCCCACATTACAGGAAAGATATAGGTCTATTAGAATCAGTACAGAGGAGAATGACTAGAAGGATACAGGGGATGAGGAGTATTCCTTACGAGGCGAGATTGAAGCTGTTAAATTTACATTCGTTAGAGAGACGTAGGTTAAGAGGTGACCTGATAGAAGTCTTTAAGTGGTATAAGGGTTATAACAAGGGGGATGTAAGCAAAATTCTTAGGATCAGCATCCAGGGTAGAACAATTAATAACGGGTCCAAGCTTTGAAAAATTTAGGTTTAGGAAAGAGATGAGAAAAAACTGGTTCTCATATAGAGTGGTAGATGAGTGGAACGGACTCAGTAATCATGTTGTTAGTGTTAGGACACTAGAGAGCTTTAAGAGAAGATTAGACAGGTTTATGGATGGGGATAATAGATGAAAATAGGTAGGTATATTTCATACAGGGACTGTCACGTGTAAGCCTGGTCGCTTCTTGCAGCTTCCCTTATTTTTTATGTTCTTATGTTCTTATGTTCAAAAGACTGGCTCGATAAACTGCTTAATAACACAACGAATCACAGAAATATTCGCACGTAGCTTGGAGAATTGGTTCTGGGTGAGGAAACTGTAGAGTTAAAGGATGTTTCGTCTTGTTGGCTAAACGTAAATAACTGTGTACTACAGTGATCAGTGTTTGGCCCTGTTATTTTCTTGATGAAAATTATATCGATGACACGACTACCTCTAAAGGATCAAATTCAGCAACGTCACTATAGCACTCGAACAAAAATGCAGTGAGATCTTAAGTCGATCAGCAAAATGATAAGTGAAATAAAAAATTGAGACATGGAAATTACTACACATCGCAAATAACAACAATAATTTTCTGTATTCAAGGAATAAACAAACCTCAGGGTGATTAAATACCAGCGAACATGGTTTAGAGACATATAAAACAAATAATAAAATTGGTTGTCTTCACAAAAAAAAAAAAATATTGCATTATATTAACACTAGTTCGCTCACTTGACCCAGTCTTGACAACTGAGGGTAGTTTTGGTCCTTAGTACATGTAAAAAAAAAAAAAAAAAAAAGTATAAAGTCTAAAATAATACACCTCGATAATCATATGAACAAAGGCTAGAGCTAAATTTGATCAGCATGTCGAGAAGGAGGATAGCAGAAAAGTTGAAAAAAAAAAGATTAGATAAAATAAATGTTAAGCATTTTATAACCGATCTATCTAGCATTATAAAAAGGCGTACAGATTTGGATATAATCAGTTAAGGTATTTCTTCAAAGGAAGCCAAACATTTCTACAATCGACCGTTCATGTCACCGACTTTTTCTCTCGGTATCGTCAACATTATAACAGAAACAGCTTTAAGAAAAACAGTGGTTAAGAACTTCCTATACTCGTCAACAAAATATGCATCATCAAAGAAAAATTTAGGCTCCTCTAAATTATTTTACTATGTTTCTATTTTTCTCACTGTCATCTATGTTCAAATAGTTCCTTCAGCAGTGATAGCTCTTACACTGTTCCTATTAATTAAAATTTTTTTTTTTTTGACATTTTCTCTTGGTGAAGGAGTTTTTGGCTGCCCGGAATCATAACAAACCTGTTCTGCAACTAGACAAAAACCCGTTCATCAATAGAAAATGTCACATTTTTTAGATTAAACTCACCTAGTGACTTTTGACACCTTGTAAAAAGTATCTCAAATAACACTACTTCATCATCTTTCCCTCCTTTATTTCAACTTCATGGCACCACTGCCATCACATATATCTATAAAACTGAACTCTTCTCTCTAACCTTTGCTAAACACGTTGGATGATCCAGGGCTTGTTCCTCCCTCTTCTCCATCATCCGACTACTTCATGTTATCCATTAAGATACTTTGCAATGATGTTTTCCATCTTCTCACTGGCTTGAAACCCCGTTAGAATTATAGACCTGATAGGGTCCCTCTTATTATTCCTTGAAACTGTGCCTCCGTGTTTGCACTTTGCCAAATCAAACTCTTCTAACGCGGTCTTTCATCATCTACCCTTCTTTCTTGCTGGAAGTTTGCCTACATTCAGCCTGTTCCTAAAATGTCTGACTGCTTTTATACCTCAATCAACTCTCCTATTGCTTTAATTTCTTACCTGTCTATTTTTCTTTTATTATTATTTTATCATGAAGAGGAAGATTCTTAAATATCTATCACTTCACAACTTTCGATGTTGCGTTTCTTCCAAGTCTATTAACTAACAGTGGTATTCCTTGGAGTTCTGTTCTCCATTATCTTTGAAAAATTATGACGTGGAAGAACAATGGTTTATAGAAAATGTTACATAGCAGAAAAAAATCAAAACAGGAAAATATAAATTATTAACTAGCTACTATATATCATGTCATCCTTATATAAACCTGAGAGAGAGAGAGAGAGAGAGAGAGAGAGAGAGAGAGAGAGAGAGAGAGAGAGAGAGAGAGAGAGAGAGAGAGAGAGAGAGAGAGAGAGAGAGAGAGAGAGAGAGAGAGAGAGAGAGAGAGAGAGAGAGAGAGAGAGAGAAATTATAGAAAAACAAATATTACATATGAACATGAAATTTGAGGTTCCCAATATCATTAACAATTTAATCCCATTCTTTTTCAGTGTGGGGGTACGGGGCGCGTTATGTCCCATTAACTTAAATTGAATTTAGATCGATAATTTACGTAATGTCATACATTTAATTTCAAACGGAATAAAAACAAGTGAAAAGTCATAAAAAATAGTTTTGAAAGCGAATCAGGTAATAGGATAGACCCTCTAACAAGAAAATACAGACCGCAAGCACTGATGTAATGGCAACACTGCAAAAAAATTAAAGAGGTCCACAGGAGGTAAGATTTGGCAACAAAACCCTTAATAGAAACTTTTGTGCTACGGCAGCGTGACACAGATGATGACGATATTAATGAGCCATGGAGCAGTACATAATATCATTTATGTAAATACATATAGAATGGAAAAGGAATATTAAATTGCAGCCTCATTGTGCGACTAAATCAGTAAATATGTACAGATTTAAAATATTCACATCACCTTATTCTGTTTATTCTATTTATCCTGTTTTCTTTTACAAAATGACAAGTGATACCTAGAGCGTAGCAAAATAATTACAAATATTGACTATTTGACCTATGATGATAACAAGATTTGTTTGTCCGTTTGTCTGTGTTTGACTGTGTTTCTCCATGCAATAAATGGCATATTTGCACGAGTGAATGGGCTAATCGCACTTTCACTTATAGCCCACTTGTTTTACAAGTAAGATGAAGCTTCAGGCGTATGTAAAGCCACTGTTATCAATGATGCTATTTCGTGACACTTGATCCCACCTAGCAGGTCAGTCACCTATATCGCTTACTCCACATTTGCATACAAGAATAAAGAACTTTTCACTGTTATAAAATTGAGTGATTTAAGAACGGAATTGTGGTTAAAAGCTAACTCTTCCATTTTCAAATTAAAATTTTGCTACCTTATGAAAATTAATAAAAAAAAAAAAATAGAAAACTGGAACCGGAACAATACCTTGATACAACGGAGAACGAATTGCAGTCCGCCTGACGAATGTTATACCATTTCATTCGGCGTGATATTTGATTAGATGTAGGTTGTCAATCGTATCACTGATCTTTCATTTGTATATAGGGTTTTTTTCTCATATACAGTAAAAAGAGAGCTTTATAATCAACACTGTAGGTATGATTTAATTTGATTTTTTTTTCTTTCCAAAGAGAACTTTGCCTCCTAATAACTTCGAAAATTGAAATAATTTAATTTATTCATCTGAGGTCTAATCCGAAATTGCTTGCCAAATTCCATCCGGTGTCAGCGCGCACTTTTGGTTGTGTATCTATCACTCACTCACACACACACACACACACACACACACACACACACACACACATAAACACACACACACACATACACACGTGCTCCTCAATAGTATATTAGATGAGATAAATGGCTTGGAGCGAAAATCTCGGCGGGAATACAGCTAGACTAAGCACCACACGATCGCTGTTATCGGGCAGGCTAGTCACATGCCCAAAGTGACGACATTTATTATTGAAAAGAGGAACCCACTCGATTGTTTCATTGCATCAAGCCGCTTGATAGTTAAATGACATCTTGCATACAGTAAATGATTTCATGCATTATAAATATGATTTTACCATTCTGTTTCTATTTATATTTAGCCTATTTTAGTTCGAAAGCATTGAAACTGGAATTATTATTTTTTTAATAAAGGAGGAGCAGCAGCAGCATTAATGACCTCTTCTGAGACTCCAGATTCATCTTTTGCTTTTTTAATGTGTTTTGAGGTTTACAATTGTGCACTCAGAATCAACAATAAACTTGGTGTCACTTAAACATACGAAATATATATATATATATATATATATATATATATATATATATATATATATATATATATATATATATATATATATATATATATATATATATATATATATATATATATATATATATATATATATATATATATATATATATATATATATATATATATATATATATATATATACCTGAACGTTGGATGTCACATTCCACAAACACTGCACGATGTCAACAAGGCTACTGCCTTGAGAACATTTCTAGTAAAGTACTCCAAAAACAGCACCACGTCATCACTGATAGCATTATAACATGTCTTCAATCTCACAGCACTTTCTGTTCTCTCTCTCTCTCTCTCTCTCTCTCTCTCTCTCTCTCTCTCTCTCTCTCTCTCTCTCTCTCTCTCTCTCTCTCTCTCTCTCTCTCTCTCTCTCTCTCTCTCTCTCTCTCTCTCTCTCTCTCTCTCTCTCTCTCTATATATATATATATATATATATATATATATATATATATATATATATATATATATATATATATATATATATATATATATATATATCATACACGCACAAAAAAAAAAAAAAAAAGAGCAGCTAGCTCCTCCGTTCACATCTTCGCTATTTAAACTTTTTGGAGCTTTTAATGAAAGACGATTTGTTAGTCCACATCTTTATTTTAATTCAATTTATGTGCAAGAAATTAACAGGATTTTGTGACAAAACTTATACAATCGTCCATAGGTTTCATCATATTTAATGAGTTAATACTGCTAGTTGTAATTACATCTCTTTATAATAACTTTCTTATGATCATTGATTGTTAGCTTCCTAAAAAAAGAAAAAGAAAAGACCAAATTGATTGAAAGCCTTAGGGATAGTGTGGGAATCTATAACGCCGTGGCTACATAATCATGGCAGCTCTGGGGAATTGTAAGGGCAGAATTGTGTCCACCCCTCTACAAACACGCACGCGATGAGCAACTTTGTCCCGGACGGACATTTTACAGGTGCATCGATAATAGTAAGCAAGACGATAGTTTGTATAGTTTATACATTCATAAAAAAGTGAAAAAAAAATACACGAGTAATAATATCAATTTCCTCACGCAAATCCAAATGTATACGTAAATGTTTGCAAAAATTTAATCCGTGAAGTCTATTAATAATAAAAAAATAAAAAAAAACACGTTGAGCAAAACGTAAAGCCAGGAAATTCCTGTACAACTTTCGTTCAGTCAACATGGCAGGAAGCTGCCTAGAAAACACACACACACACACACACACACACACACACACACACACACACACACACACACACACAGGAAATTATTAGTATTAATACTAAATAATATAGGTAATATCAATCAGCAGAAACATTAACTTCTCTTTTGGGGATGGTTTGGCAGTTTGAGGTACTGTTGCCGATTAGTACCCCTCTACACACAGACACACACACACACACACACACACACCACCACTTTTACCATTCTGACTACCATCACTGTTCTCCTAGTCCCAAGTGAGTGTGACCAGCCTGGATGATCGAAAAGCTGCCAGCTCAGCCAAAAGGAACCCAACACTGCGATATTTATGACTAACGAGACTGTAGCCGCAGCATCCTCACCTACCTGTGTTTATCAAACTTAGAAATACAATTCTGCATAATAAACGTAAGGAACGAGAGATTCATGGGCAATAAAAAAAAAAAAACTGCTTACGCTCCTTGCACGTCATACGCCCTCTAAATTGTGCAAAAAAATTAAAGGTACATCCAGGATACAATAAATTAAGCTAGGTGGGACCATACAAATTGTAATCACTTAACTTCTAAGGATAATTATGATCCGAGATTCATTCAATTTTTATTTATTTTTTTTTCAATGTGGAAGGGATTAATTAATCAACAAAGTTACCATCCCTTCATTCATTCTAACGAAATAATATCGGTTTATCACTATTCTTTCAAATATTAAACTATATATATATATATATATATATATATATATATATATATATATATATATATATATATATATATATATATATATATATATATATATATATATATATATATACATACACACACACACACACACACACACACACACACACACACACACACACGCTAATAGATGCAGAGGAAACATGTATCCAGAGAGAAATTACTCACCAACATTGCACTCACTAGCGAACGAATGGGCAAATTCCTCTGTGTACAAAATAACGTTATCTTTACTCCATTTTCAAACAACAGTGGAGGTCATGACGAAAATGAGTGCTAATATGCAGGACGAGGACATCAATGAAGAATATAATCAAAATTCAGCCAAGCTACTGCGCTAATTTTGTAATACGTTCATGGAACATTATTTCTATAACATTCTACTAATGTACGTACACTAGTCGACGCTTTCTCTTTCTTGGTAACACCGCAATACATGTTAAGGTGTGTCTTTGTTCACCAGTCTGTAGTGATGTGTCACTTTCCTTCGCTCTATTATTTTCTTATCTCATCATTATTTTTATTTCCTTTCTTCTTCTTTCCTTCTTGTTCTTCTCTTTTGCACGCCTTTCCCGCATCCAACTAATTTTCCCCTCCACTTCTCGGTCCTTTGTCCCTCTTCTTCATCGCTGCACATTTTCCAGCGTTTCCTACTCTCCCCTAACCTCCACCCCATGCCTCATCCCCCTTCATTACGCCCTCCTCCTTCTCCTCCTCTTCTTCTTTTCCCTCCCTTCTCGTCCTTCATTTTCACGCTCTCATTCTCTACATTATCAGTATTTCTTTCCATAAACACACACACACACACACACACACACACACAGGAAGTAGTGAACATTTATACAGATAGGTTCGCACCATTTTAAAATCGCCATAATCTCCTAAAGCAGACCAGATAAAATATGCTGAATATTTCACATTTAAAAACATTAAATGTAAAATAGAGGCCTGTATATAAGGGAATAATTTTAACACACACACACACACACACACACACACACACACACACACACACACACACACACACACACTTTTTATATATTCCTCATTCCAATGTTACAAATATCCTCATTGATAATAGCTGTGATTGTATCTTAAGCCTTTGTTCTGTAAGACAGATGCCCCCTTATATAACTCTCTCTCTCTCTCTCTCTCTCTCTCTCTCTCACACACACACACACACACACACACACACACACACAGAATGAAAGGGAAACTAAGCAAAACACATGATTTTTTTTTTTATTTTACACACGTTAAGTGGCAAACTTTAACTATCTAACCATATATTTACTTAATAAATTAATGCTGTTCTGTCGTACCAGCCTTACGAGTAGAGATTTTAATCAAAATCGTTAATGATAAGTTCTTTTACTTTATATATCATGTAAGCAATTTGCGCTAGAAATAGTAGCGAATTAAATGTTCAGATATTTATCAGTTTCACTAAGTAAATGCCAGTTATTATGTTAATAAATAAAAAAAATAAAAAAACGACTAATCAAAAGTTTTTGAGTAAAGCACCAGCAATCAGCAATCAGTACATAAATCGACCAAACCGGCTGAAAACTCAATTATATTAACTTTTTTGAGGAGCAAACTTCTCATTCCATTTTCTGCACCCTTTCTTTTACGCACACTCACACACAAAAAAAGTACTCTATGCTGCTAAATTGACCACCTACAACAAAATTTAAAAGAAATCTGATTTGATGTTTTCACTCGCTTTTTTGGGGACAAAAAGCGACACATAACCCTATACGCCCCAAAAATCTCTGATCTTTTATTCCTTCCGTGATCTTTGACGGGCATAAAAAAATACTGAACGTTCCCGGTCGAGTTATCCTTTAAATTGCCAATGGTCAGCAACCTTTTGTGAAGTGAAATGTAACACACGCTTGGTCCAAAGTCTAACGCAACGAAATGTAACAAATCGTCACTCATTCGCCTATTCCCTCCACCCCCCTCTCTCTCTCTCTCTCTCTCTCTCCGTGGAAAGTGATAGCGTCTGTACTCGTGAATTAGTAAACGGGTTCTGCGTGCATTTAATAAAAAATATATACTCAGATCAACACTAATACCTAACGTAAGAAAAGAGGTCTATGGAAAGATTAATTCCAATGTTATATTCGTGATACTTCTCTTGGTCTGCCGTGAATGCACCGAGGCGAATTTTTGCTCAGTTCCTGTTTGTGTTATTGGTCTAGAATCTTTCATGTGATTGTGAATAATGGCTTAAATAATGTTCTCTCAAAGGTCCATAGGAACCACTACGCGTGTAGGAACTTCATCCTTGCTCCTGGTGCCACTGTTCCAACAGATAAATGTTTTCTGAGGTAGAGCCGGTACACTGCGGCGGATTAGCCATAGCAGATATACGCTGAACGGAGATACGTTGTGGAGAGGAATTTTTATCTTTTTCCTGCCTATGCTTGTGTTTGGAGGCGAATCTGACCTGATGACGGGCAGGACAATCGTGAGTGAGGGGAAGAGTAGGAATTACTTAGCAGACAAGCAAAAAGAGTCGGGGAGAGAGAGAGAGAGAGAGAGAGAGAGAGAGAGAGAGAGAGAGAGAGAGAGAGAGAGAGAGAGAGAGAGAGAGAGAGAGAGAGAGAGAGAGAGAGAGAGAAAATTATTTGATAATTTTTTTTATTTTATTGGCCACAATATGTGATACATAGATGGTTAATACTTTCGTGGTTACATTGAGAAGTACTAGCCCGTTGGGCGGCAGCTCTTATAAGGGCCAAGTTGTTATTTTATTTGCTAACACAACAGAAAGGCCTAAAGACAGAAAATATCAGTATTTACAGAATGTAATCTAATCTCTACATATAAATATATACATATGGACATATACAGAGAGAGAGAGAGAGAGAGGAGAGAGAGAGAGAGAGAGAGAGACGAGAGAGGAGAGAGAGAGGAGAGAGAGAGAGAGAGAGAGAGAGAGAGAGAGATACACGGACAGACTAATGGACGAACAAGAACACACACACACACACACACACACACACACACACATTTCTCCTCTCACTCTCTCTCTCTCTCTCTCTCTCTCTCTCTCTCTCTCTCTCTCTCTCTCTCTCTCTCTCTCTCTCTCTCTCTTTTTCATAAATATTTTAGAAAACTACTATTCTAGTCTAAGTATTAAGATGCTTCCACATACATCATATGGAGCTCTGGTAAAACTTGTGGTAGTTTCCGTGTTTTCATGCGAGGACTGCGTATCTTAGACTGAGTTGCACTAGTATAGCAATGTTTAATGGGTGCTGTTGTGAAGAGTGCTGTAGGTGCCGAGGTTACTGACCTACAACTGTGTGTAGTGCAGGAACAAACTCTAGATATTACGAATATATGACACCGAAAGAACTCATTTCTTCAAATATACGAGCGCTTCTTAGATGAGCATTAGAACTTACTAGGTCTCTGACTAGCTGTGATACCTAAGAAGCAACATTTTCTTTATACATAGTCTCTTATAAGAAATGGTGCATGTTTTGTGAATTGGCAGCTTTGAATCGCGGGTTTGCTACAGGGAGGGACAGAGACTCCTGGGAGGGAAAAAAAAAAAAAAAAAACTTTGAAAGAGTGCTGGGCTTAACTCTTTGAAGGATACCTAGTTTGCTTCGCCTGACGTGATGCAGAAGCTTGTCAGTCAGTTGCCAATCTGTATAACTTTCTTGTGTGTAAATTTTGTCTTATATTCTTCACTATAGTAAAAAAATGTCAATTTGCAATTGTTAATGAAAAGTAACCAATAAATGAAACTAAATGTATGCATCAAATTAAAATGCAAGTTTTAAATTATTTGCCAGATCTTGGCATGATAACCATCGTTGTTGTATAATTAAAAATGCATTAGTCACACGTGCGAGTAGCACAAGATGGAAACCGCACATGTGATGTCTCATTAACAATGAACGATTATTGAACATAGCATGTGAAGAGAGCTGTAATAATCTATAATTTTACAAGAATGACCAACAACATACTGTGCCAATGACTGCCCCCACACAACAGGCGACGTTATGTCTTTGAATTATAGAAACACCTTCAAAGGATTACTAAGAGGGGTGTGGCAGCGACTGTCCTTCATATGGAAGGTAATGAACAATGGATTAGGACATACCACAAACATGTACGTACTGCCTTTAGTATATACTAAATATATATTTTCAGTAGCACTAGAAGCAGTTCATTGGAGCAAGAAAGAAGAGTCAGGTTTTTAGAGTGTGACATGAATGCGCGACTCACACTGGCAAAATACAATTTGGCTTCTCGCTTGGCATGCAAGGAGGTTCAGCAGAATTTTTCCGTCCTTTCTATCGTAGGTGATGTGGTGTATTCTAGTGGTAGATCTTGCATATGAAAGCAAAATATATTAATAACCTATGGTACTTTGTCTTCAAAGGTACGTTGAACAACCAACCAACCAACTAGACAACACATAAATGGCTTGGACATCCTCATATATATATATATATATATATATATATATATATATATATATATATATATATATATATATATATATATATATATATATATATATATGTGACACTCGATCAACCGGTATGCCATGATTCGTTTTCCTCAACAAATTCAGCACATCTAACAAGGTTAAAATCCTCGCTACGTGGGTGTACACTTGCTGCCTCTCAGACACCTTTTTTTTTTTTTTCATCTCAAGAGGGTCACTGGGAAAGGGAAACAAAACCGGAAAAAAAATCCCACTTAGGCGCCAGTCCGAAACGAGACGTTAAGAGAATCATCGAAAATTCAAGGATAAGTGTCTAGAAACCTCCCTCTTGAAAGAGTTCAAGTCACAGGAAGGAGGAAATGCAGAAGCAGGCAGGGAGTTCCAGAGTTTACAGGAGAGGGATGCATGATTGAGAATACTAGTTAACTCTTGAAGTGAAGGGTGTGTGTGTTATTAGGTGCTTGTAGTTTTGTTTGGAGGAAGAGAGTTGTCTTTAGAGGGCATGCTGTGACTGCCCCTTTGTGTTGTAAGACACAAAGGGAAACGTTCAGTGAGGTCACAGCTGGGTTTAATTGATAAGTTAACAGCAACTCCAGTGCTTTAGACCTCACTCCCAGTGCTTACTCCCAGTGAGGTCTAAAGCAACAGTGCTTTAGACCTCACTGGGAGTAATCATCGTTTCAGCAGGTGTCTACTGCCTTCTCCTACAGAAAGTGTGAAAACCTTTCAAGATCTAACTCCCCTCGTGACTTCTGACATCTAGCCAAAAATATCTCCAGTAACTTTGCTTCTTCTTCCTTCCCTCATTTATTTCAACCAGATGGCACCACTTCTATCACATCTATTTCTAAAGCTGAACTCTTCGTTCAAACCTTTGCTAAAATCTACCTTGGACGATTCTGGGTTTGTTCCTCCCTCTTCTCCACCCTCTGACTACTTCATGCTACCTATTAAAATCCTTCGCAATGATGTTTTCCATGCCCTTGCTAGCATAAACCCTCGGAAGGCGTATGGACCTGATGGTCTCTTATGGACCTGATGGTCTCTTATGGTCCTATTGTTCTCCGAAACTGTGCCTCCGTGCTTGCACCTTGCCTAGTCAAACTCTTTCAGCTCTGTCTGTCAACATCTACCTTTCCTTCTTGCTGGAAGTTTGCCTACATTCACCCTGTTCCTAAAAAGTGTGACCGTTTTAATCCCTCAAAATACCGTCCTATTGCTTTAATTCCCTGCCTATCTAAAGTTTTTGAATCTATCCTCAACAGGAAGATTCTTAAACATCTATCACTTCACAACCTTCTATCTGATCGCCAGTATGGGTTCCGTCAAGGCCGCTCTACTGGTGATCTTCTGGCTTTCCTTACTGAGTCTTGGTCATCCTCTTTTAGAGATTTTGGTGAAACTTTTGCTGTTGCCTTGGACATATCAAAAGCTTTTAATAGAGTCCGGCATAAAGCTTTGTTTTCCAAACTACCCTCCTACGGCTTCCATCCTTCTCTCTGTAACTTCATCTCAAGTTTCCTTTCTGACCGTTCAATTGCTGCTGTGGTAGACGGTCACTATTCTTCTCCTAAATCTATTAACAGTGGTGTTCCTCAGGGTTCTGTCCTGTCACCCACTCTCTTCTTATTATTCATTAATGATCTTCTAAACCAAACTTCTTGTTCTATCCACTCCTACGCTGATGATACCACCCTGCATTTTCTGATTGGGGCAGAGCAAACTTGGTATTGTTCAATGCCTCAAAAACTCAATTCCTCCATCTATCAACTCGACACAACTTTCCAGACAACTATCCCCTCTTCTTCAATGACACTCAACTTTCCCCCTCTTCTACACTGAACATCATCTGTCTGTCCTTTACTTATAATCTGAACTGGAAACTTCACATCTCATCTCTAGCTAAAACACCTTCTATGAAGTTAGGGGTTCTGAGACATTTCCGTCAGTTTTTCTCACCCTTCCCAGCTACTAACTCTGTACAAGGGCTTTATCCGTCGATGTATTTAGTATGCTTCAACTGTCTCGTGGGGTTCCACTCATACTGCTCTTCTAGACAAGGTGGTGCTTTTCGTCTCATCAACTCCTCTCCTCTAACTGACTGTCTTCAGCCTCTCTCTCACTGCCGCAATGTTGCATATCTAGCTGTCTTCTACCGTTATTTTCATGCTAAATGCTCTTCTGATCTTGGTAACTGCATGCCTCCCCTCCTCCCGCGGCCTCGTTGCACAAGACTTTCTTCTTTCTCTCACCCCTATTTTGTCCATATCTCTAACGCAAGAGTTAACCAGTATTCTCAATCATTCATCCCTTTCTCTGGTAAACTCTGGAACTCCCTGCCTGCTTCTGTATTTCCACCCTACTATGACTTGAATTCCTTCAAGAGGGAGGTTTCAAGATACTTATCCATCAATTTTTGACTACTGCTTTGATCCTTTTATGGGACTGGCATTTCAGTGGGCATTTTTTTATTGGATTTTTGTTGCCCTTGGCCAGTGTCCCTCCTACATAAAAAAAAAAAAATAAATAAATAAAGGAAGAGAGTGGGTGACAGGAGAGAACCCTGAGCAACAGCATTGCTAATAGATTTAAGAGATAACAGTGACCATCTACCACAGCAGCAATAGAACGGTGAGAAAGGAAACTTGAGATAAAGTTACAGAGAGAAGGATAAAAGCCATAGGAGGATAGTTTGGAAATCAAAGCTTTGTGCCAGACTCTATCAAAAGCTTTTGACATGTCTAAGGCAACAACAAAAGTTTCACCAAAATCTCTAAAAGGAGATGACCAAGACTAAGTAAGGAAAGCCAGATCATCAGTAGAGCGGCCTTGACGGAACCCATACTGGCGATCAGATAGAAGGTTGTGAAGTGATAGATGTTTAAGAATCTTCTTGGTAGGGATAGATTCAAAAACTTTAGACAGACAAGAAATTAAAACAATAGGACGGTAGTTTGAGGGATTAGAACGGTCACCCTTTTTAGAAACAGGCTGAATGCAGGCAAATTTCCAGCAAGAATGAAAGGTAGATATTGATAAACAGAGTTGAAAGAGTTTGACTAGGTAAGGTGCGAGCACAGAGACACAGTTTCGGAGAACAATAAGAGGGACCCCATCAGGTCTATAAGCGTTCTGAGGGTTTAGACCAGAGGGGGTATGGAAAACATCACTGCGAAGGATTTTAATGGGTACCATGAAGTAGTCGGAAGGTGGAGAGAGGGAGGGACAAGCTCTGAATCATCCAAGGTAGGGTTTTTAGCAAAGGTATGAGCTTAGTTCAGGTGACTACTAAGCACTAGGGGATTATTTTCAGGTT
>NC_087156.1:7692500-7712500 GCF_035594125.1 Scylla paramamosain
TGTTGGAAGGAGTCATAGGTCAAACTGGCAGCCATTTTGTGAGTGGAGGTTGTGGTGTTGACCTTGGAAGCTGGTGTTGTGGTGTATTGGTGATTTTGGGGATGATGTTATGGTGTTATGGGTTATCTTTGGTGATTATGGTAATCTCCTGTGAGGCTTGAGGAGGTGAAATACGGGAATTATTGTCTGGGGACGCGGTAATGGCGTCTGGGTAAATTCCTGCGGTTGAGGGGAAATATTTCTGTGACTGGTGGAGGTGTAAACGGGTTCTGGTGTTGTGGGAAGTGACGAGAACGTCATGTAGTAACGTGTACTACCTCATGTTGTTTGTGAATTACACTGTATAACAATGAAAAAAAAACGGAAATGAGACTATCCTTTTCTAGAGTTATTTTTTGCGTAGATTACGAATATAACATCCGTTTCTTTCTGTAACTCTCCAGTTCTTCGTAAATAGCAGTGCCCGCAATGTCTATCTGAACGGTATTTTTTGTTGCTTTTACCCAATGAGTGGAGGCTATTCATAGATGGATCCCTTTACAGCATAAAAGCAGTTCTGTTGCACATTGGGAACACCATGCCTTCAGTTCCAGTTGCTTATTCAGTCATTTTAAGAGAGACATATGAGAACCTTGCTTTTATTCTAGACCGCAAAAGTTACAAAGAGCATGAGTGGTTAATTTGTGCAGACTTGAAAGTAGTACCCATACTTAATGGGCTACAAACTGGATACACCAAATTTATGTGCTTTCTTTGCAAGTGGGACAGTAGGGCCAGATCAGAACATAATATACGCTCAGAATGGCCATCTCAGGAATCTATAACGCTTGGATGCCATAATGTAATTCATGAGCCACTAGTTAAGAAGGAGAAAATCATTTTGCCACCACTGCATATAAAACTAGGCCTAATGAAGCAATTTACCAAAGGACTGCAACATAACAAGCCATGTTTCCAGTATCTCAAAGGGATCTTCCCTAAAATTAGTGATGCCAAGATTAAAGAGGGTATATTTGTAGGCCCTCAGATTCGCAAGCTTATAAATGATGAGGACTTTGAGGCGACAATGGATGAACCTGAGCTAGCGGCCTGGCATGCATTCAAAGATGTATGCAAAGGGCTTCTGGGAAAGCACCAAGAGTCCCAGCGAGAGCGTAAAGTGGAGAGGCTAATCAAATGCTACCAAGATCTCGGATGCAATATGTCACTGAAGATACACTTTCTTCATTCTCATCTGTCCTTCTTCCCAGAGAACGCAGCAGATGTGAGTGATGAACATGGAGAGAGGTTCCATCAAGATATAGCGTCAATGGAAAACAGGTACAAGGGAAAATAGAGCCCTGCTATGCTGGCTGACTTCTGTTGGAACCTGAAGCGTGACACGCCTGAGACGTCTTATAAAAGAAAAAGTAAATACTAGATTGTAGGTTAATACATTATATAAAGCTAACAAGCATTATATATTAATTAAATAAATACAATGAAGACATTTAATCTGACTTTGGGAGCAAAATACATTTATGGAATCTTGGAAATCTCTATTAATTGCATAATTATTAAAACAGCGATTTACAAAAAATTGTGACGTGGCATGAAATTTTTGTTATCAAATTTGAATTCAGCACACTGAACTTCATAATAAAACGCACATGAGAACTATGTTTTCTTCTTAACCCTGAAATTTGTTGTACAGTGTTATTATTAGTATTAATATATGTGCTTGTAACATAGAATATTTGTGTTTCCTATCCCCCAACATTGATCTGGTATTAGAGGTAATTCCTGGTGTGCTGAGTCAAGGTAAAGGTGGAGTGAGAGATAATTCTGGCGATTTCGGATAGGTCGGGTAAGCACTCGAAGCCTTTAAAAATCCAGACCTTTAAAACTTTCCGGGATCAGTGTAACGTCCACTTTCTTGGAGAGATAACCGGGATCGTACGATCGCAAGTAAGTAAGCGATCGTGACACGTGCCAGAGACCCGTCTTTGTGTGCCGAGCGCATGACAGAGGCGATAGTGTGTGGCATGGAGGCGTACATTCCTCAGTCTTTTCCTCGATCTAAACCTTCCAAACCTTGGTTTAATACAGCTTTTTCTCGAGCTATATATAATAGAGAGGTGGCCCAGAAAAGGTACTTCAGCCTTCCATCACCAGAAACTTATGCACTCATGCCTCGTGACTTCTAGCATCTACACAAAAATATATCCAATAACTTTGCTTCTTCTTCTTTCCCTCCTTTATTTCAACCAGATAGCACAACTGCTATCATATCTATTTCTAAAGCTGAACTCTTCGCTCAGACTTTTGCTAAAAACTCTACCTTGGACGATTCTGGGCTTGCTCACCTTCTCCTCCACCCTTCTCCACCCCTATTTCATGCCACCTATTAAAAATTCTTCGCAATGAGGTTTTCCATGCCCTTGCTAGCCTAAACCCTCGGAAGGCTTATGGACCTGATGGGGTCCCTCCTATTGTTCTCCGAAACTGTGCCTCCGTGCTTGCACCTTGCCTAGTCAAACTCTTTCAGCTCTGTCTGTCAACATCTACCTTTCCTTCTTGTTGGAAGTTTGCCTACATTCACCCTGTTCCTAAAAAGGGTGACCGTCTTAATCCCTCAAACTACCGTCCTATTGCTTTAATTTCCTATCTAAAGTTTTTTAATCTATCCTCAACAGGAAGATTCTTAAACATCTATCACTTCACAGCCTGCTATCTAATCGCCAGTATGGGTTCCGTCAAGGCCGCTCTACTGGTAATCTTCTGGCTTTCCTTACTGAGTCTTGGTCATCCTTTTTTAGAGATTTTGGTGAAACTTTTGCTGTTGCCTTGGACATACCAAAAGCTTTTGATAGAGTCTGACATAAAGCTTTGATTTCCAAATTATCCTCCTACGGCTTCTATCCTTCTATCTGTAACTTCATCTCAAGTTTCCTTTCTGACCGTTCTATTGCTGCTGTGGTAGACGGTCGCTGTTCTTCTCCTAAATCTATTAACAGTGGTGTTCCTCAGGGCTCTATCCTGTCACCCACTTTCTTCTTATTATTCATTAATGATCTTCTAAACCAAACTTCTTGTCCTGTCCACTCCTACGCTGATGATACCACCCTGCACTTTTCCACGTCTTTTCATAGACGTCCAACCCTTCAGGAGGTAAACATTTCACGCAGGGAAGCCACAAAACGCTTGACTTCTGATCTTTCTAAAATTTCTGATTGGGGAAGAGCAAACTTGGTATTGTTCAATGGCTCAAAAACTCAATTCCTCCATCTATCAACTCAACACAACATTCCAGAACACTATCCCCTCTTTTTCAATGACACTCAACTGTCCCCCTCTTCTACACTGAACATCCTCGGTCTGTTGTTTACTTATAATATGACCTGGAAACTTCACATCTCATCTCTAGCTAAAACAGCTTCTATGAAGTTAGGTGTTCTGAGACGTCTCCGCCAGTTTTTCTCACCCCCCCCAGCTGCTAACTCTTTACAAGAGCCTTATCCGTCCATGTATGGAGCATGCTTTACATGTCTAGGGGGGGGTTCCACTCATACTGCTCTTCTTGACGAGGTGGAATAAAAAGCTTTTCGTCTCATCAACTCCTCTCCTCTAACAGACTGTCTTCAGCCTCTCTCCCATCGCCGCAATGTTGCATCTCTAGCTGTCTTTTACTGTTATTTTCATGCTAACCTCTCTAACGCAAGAGTTAACCAGTATTCTCAATCATTCATCCCTTTCTCTGGTAAATTCTGGAACTCCCTGCCTGCTTCTGTATTTCCACCTTCCAATGACTTGAATTCCTTCAAGAGGGAGGTTTCAAGACATTTATCCTTCAATTTTTGACTACCGCTTTCGACCCTTTCATGGGACTAGTATGTCATTGGGCTTTTTTTTTTTTTAATCGGATTTTTGTTTCACTCCGCCAGTGTCCCTTCTACATATATATATATATATATATATATATATATATATATATATATATATATATATATATATATATATATATATATATATATATATATATATATATATATATATATATATTTTTTTTTTTTTTGTCAGACGGTCTCTCTGAAAAATCGATGTCACAGTTCCATATTAATGCAGTGAATTCCACAGAAGAGTAATGAGACTGCAATGTTAAGAAAAAAAAAATCAATCAAACGGAAAAAAAATTACTAAATTATTAATATTTATGTATATCAAACACATCATAAAAATAACAGTACAATAATGCAGTATCTTTTTTTTTTTTTATGTAGGAGGGACACTTGGCAAGGGCAACAAAAATCTAATAAAAAAAAAATCCCACTGAGATGCGAGTCTCATAAAAGGGTCCAAAGCGGTGGTCAAAAATTGAAGAATAAGTATCTTGAAACCTCCCTCTTGAAGGAATTCAAGTCATAAGAAGGTGGAAATACAGAAGCAGGCAGGGAGTTCCAGAGTTTACCAGAGAATGGGATGAATGATTGAGAATACTGGTTAACTTGCATTAGAGAGGTGGACAGAATACGGGTTACAGAAAGAAGAAAGTCTTGTGCAGCGAGGCCGCAGGAGGAGCATGCAGTTAGCAAGATCAGAAGAGCAGTTAGCATGAAAATAGCGGTAGAAGACAGCTAGTGATGCAACATTGCAGCGATCAGAGAGAGTCTGAGGATAATTAGTTAGAGAAAAGTTGATGAGACGAAAAGCTTTTGATTCCACCCTGTCTAGAAGAGCGATGAGTGGAATCCCCCAGACATGTGAAGCATACACCATACATTGACGGACAAGGCCCTTGTACAGAGTTAGCAGCTGGGGGGATGAGCAAAACTGGCGGAGACTTCTCAGAACGCCTGACTTCATACAGGCTGTTTTAGCTAAAGATGAGATGTGAAGTTTCCAGCTCAGATTATAAGTAAAGGACAGACCGAGGATGTTCAGTGTAGAAAAGGGGACAGTTGAGTGTCATTGAAGAAGAGGGGATAGTTGTCTGGAAGGTTGTGTTGAGTTGGTAGATGGAGGAATTGAGTTTTTGAGACATTAAATAATACCAAGTTTACTCTGCCCCAATCAAAAATTTTAGAAGGACCTGAAGTCAGGCGTTCTGTGGCTTCCCTGCATAAAATGTTTATTTCCTGAAGTGTTGGACGTCTATGAAAATAAGTGAAAAAGTGCAGGGTGGTATCATCAGCGTAGGAGTGGATAGGACAAGAAACTTGGTTTAGAAGTTCATTGATGAATAATAATAAGAGAGTGAGTGACAGGACAGAACCCTAAGGAACACCAATGTTAATAGATTTAGGAGAAGAACAGTGACCGTCTACTACAGCAGCAAAAGAACGGTCAGAAAGGAAACTTGAGATGAAGTGACAGAGAGAAGGATAGAAGCCGTAGGGGGGTAGTTTGGAAATCAAAGCTTTGTTACCAGACTCTATCAAAAGCTTTCGATATATCAAAGGAATCAGCAAAAGTTTCACCAAAATCTTTAATGTTTTAGAGGATGACCAAGACTTACTCAAGAAAGCCAGAAGATCACCAGTAGAGCGGCCTTGACGGAACCCATACTGGTGATCAGATAGAATGTTGTGAAGTGATAGATATTTAAGAATCTTCCTGTTGAGGATAAGTTCAAAAGCTTTAGATAGGCGGGAAATTAAAGCAATAGGACGATAGTTTTAGGGATTAGAACGGTCACCCTTTTTAGGAACAGGTTGAATATAGGCAAACTTCCAGCAAGAAGGAAAGGTAGATATTGACAGACAGAGCTGAAAGAGTTTCATTATGCAAGGTGCAAGCAAGGAGGCACAGTTTCGGAGAACAATAGGAGGGACCCCATCAGGTTCATAAGCCTTTCGAGGTTTTAGGCCAGCTAGGGGATGGAAAACATCATTGTGAAGAATTTTAATAGGTGGCATGAAGTAGTCAGAGGGTGGAGGAGGGGGAGGAACAAGCCATGAACCGTGCAAGGTAGAGGTTTTAGCAAAGGTTTGAGCGAAGTGTTCAGTTTTAGAGATAGATGTGATAGCAGTGGTGCCATCACGGTGAAATAAAGGATGGAAAGAAGTAAAGTTATAGGAGATATTTTTGGCTAGAAGCCAGAAGTCACGAGGGCAGTTAGATTTTGAAAGATTTTGACACTTTTTATTCATGAAGGAGTTTTTGGCTTGTTGGAGAACAGACTTGGCATGGTTCCGGACATAAATATAAAGTGCATGAGGTTCTTGTGATGGAAGGCTTAAGTACCATTGTGGGCCACCTCTCTATCATGTATAGCATGAGAACAAGCTGTTAAACCAAGGATTGGAAAGTTTAGGTCGAGAAAAAGAGTGAAGAATGTACGCCTCCATGCCAGACACTATCACCTCTGTTATGCGTTCTGCACACAAAGACAGGTCTCTGATACGGAAGCAGTAGTAATTCCAAGGAAAATCAGCAAAATACCTCCTCAGGGTCCCCTAACTAGCAGAGGCAAAACGCCAGAGGCACCTTCGCTTAGAGGGATCCTGAGGAGATATCGGAGCGATCGGACAAGATACAGATATGAGATTGTGATCGAAGAAACCCAACGGAGAAGAGAGGGTGACAGCATAAGCAGAAGGATTAGAGGTCAGGAAAAGGTCAAGAATGTTGGGCGTATCTCCAAGACAATCAGGAACTGAAGGCTAGTTCACCAAGTTGTTCATAGAAGGGAGAGGAAAGCCAAAGCTGGTGGTGAACATTGTAGCCTCAAAGAATGGAGATCTCTGCAAAAGGGAAGAGAGTCAGAATGTGCTCCACTCTGGAAGTTAAGTAGTCAAAGAATTTCTTATAGTAAGAGGAGTTAAGTGAGAGGTATACAGCACAGATAAATTTCTTTTGAGAGTGACTGTAGTCATAGCCAGATTGTGGAAAACTCGGAAGATTTAAGAGCGTGGGCACGAGAGCAGGTTAAGTCGTTGCGTACATAAACGGAACATCCAGCTTTGGACCGAAAATGAGGATAGATAAAGTTGGAGGGAACAGAAAAGGGTCAGCTGCTTCAGACACCTGAGTTTCAGTGAGGAAAAGATGATGTTTGGAAGAGGAGAGGTAGTGTTCTAGAGACTAAAAATTAGGTCTTAGACCGCGAATGTTGGAGAAGTTAATAAACAAAAAGTTGAGGGGAGTGTCAAGACACTTAGGGTCGTTATCAGAAGAGCAGTCCGACTTGGGGACATTTGTGGTCCCCTCCCCAGATGGGGACTCCGAGGCTGGTGTATGAATCGCCATGATAATTTTGAATTTTTCAGTGAAGGGTGTGTGTGTGTGTGTGTTATTAGGTGCTTGTAGTTTTGTGTGGAGGAAGAGATTTGTCTTCAGAGGGCAGGCTGTGACTGACCCTTTGTGTTGTGAGACACAAAGGGAAACGTTCAGTGAGGTTACAGCTGGTTTTAATGATAAGTTCACAGCATCCCCTGGTCCAGTGCTTTAGACCTCACTGGGAGTGATTATCGTTTCGGCAGGTGCCTACTGTTTCCTCCTCATAAATACCACCTGAAACTTAAAGTATGACTGACAGCGTCTTAAGAGGTAGCAAAGGCAGCGGAGGAACAGCAGACGCGTGGCCACGTAATGAGATTGCAAAGTTTCCAATCAGATCTTAGCAGCGGTTATCGCAGTGCTGCCTCAATTTGGAAGAAACTAAGAGGTTTTCGTTCTGCTTAGGCATACACACAAATTGTACTTACGTTACACACACACACACACACACACACACACACACACACACACACACACACACACACACCCGAGAGAGAGAGAGAGAGAGAGAGAGAGAGAGAGAGAGAGAGAGAGAGAGAGAGAGAGAGAGAGAGAGAGAGAGAGAGAGAGAGGGAGAGGGAGAGAGGGAATTTAATTTGCAGTGGTAAATGTTGTGGCAACCAATTACCTAAAGTTTCGCTGGAATTCATTCTGCTATTCTCAAGGTATGGTAAATTGTCCAACACACGCGCACACACACACACACACAGAAACACACACACACACACACACACACACACACACACACACACACACACAACTTCTTTATGGTAGAAGGTAAGAAATCAGAACATTTATCCACTAAATAACATATAATGACCTTAATCCCACGTACCTCCGAAAATTAAGAGAGAGAGAGAGAGAGAGAGAGAGAGAGAGAGAGAGAGAGAGAGAGAGAGAGAGAGAGAGAGAGAGAGAGAGAGAATTACAAAGTATATGAGAATTAAATAACTTCGTTTTAATAACATAATTACAGGGATACTATGACGTGAACGTGTTAAATGTGACGTAAAATCTTTCCATTGCATTGAAAAGAGTACTAGAACTATTTAGCTGTGAGGGAGAAGCAGGATATGTGGTGGAAAGAGTAAGTGTGGCAGGGAGGGGAGTAGAGGCTCTTTATGCTAGTCGGGGAAGGGAAGACAAAAGGCAATGCACGGCAAAGCGTTTGATGCACCAGAGAGAGGATGAGGATTCCGTGCGGGGAAAACAATACAATTTTTTTTTTCAAGCACTGCACTGAGAGGAACTGGACTTTAATACTCCAGCCTGGCACACACCAGCACACTCCTCCCCACCTTTTGTGTTCGAGACAATTGAACAAGCTGCGTGTGGGTCACCCTATCGCAGACGCCGGCCACAAAACACCACACGTCACATTCAGTGATAAAGAATACTGTGAATGTGAGACTTTGTGTGTGCAATACTGACAAACATTAAATGAATGGGCTTCTAGTTGACGTTGCTGGTAGCAGATGCGAGATTCTTGCATCAATTACAGAACAAAGTTATCGTGAAGGATTTTAGCTATCCTGGTTTTCACTTACATATCAACGCACGAGTCCATCAGTCATCGTGAAGGAATTAAATGTGTATAACGGCCAATGTTATCGACTTTCCTCTTATACACCATCACGTTAATCTTACTCTCGTCTCGCTTCGAGTCTCGTTTTCATAAACAAATAATTTTATGACGATAAATTCACACCACCTTATTTTCTGTTGATTGTTAAATGCTTATCGTGGAATGAACAGGAATATGACGGAAGTTAATATGGTATATTCTGAACGCATACGTAGTCTCCAAAACATATAATCCCAATAATTCTAAATAAAATCGTAATTATTAATTTTATTTTATACGTTACATATAGCAGAATCATTCGAAGCAAAACGCAGCCTCATCCTCCATCATCACCATCACCACATCTTCAGGCATCATCACGCACGCTACTTTTCATTCCCGCTGCCTGAATCCTCGCCTACTCCTGCTACCACCTCCACCACCACCTAAAGCTCTCCTTCCATTACGGACCACCAGCCTTACCCTCGCCGCGCACTCCCACTCCTGCCAACACCTACGCAACAGCATCCCTCCTTCCCTCCCGCCCTCCTTCCCTCTCCTCCCTGTCCCCTCCGTCCAGGTTTCTCTTCCTCAGCGGCTGACAAACGGCGGTACCTAAAATTGCTCCGAGTCGCCCATCTTCCCTCGGAGACCTTAACTAGATGGCGCAGTGTTCAGGGGCTCCTGTGCGCACTGGAGGAATGCTCGCTTAAATCTTTAAAACAATGCCAAAACATTTTTTTTTTTTCAAAGATAAAGATTTTCTCACTGTAAGTCGTCCTCTTCTTGCTTATTTATCTAATTCATTTTTTTTTCTTTTTTTTTATTTTTCTTCATTTTATTCTTTCTTCTTGTTCTTCTTGTTCTTGATCTTCTCCTCTGCCTTAATCTCTTGTAGGATCGAACGTTCTTATATGTTGTCGCAAGTAGCTTCAGTTTTCTGCATCCTCTTCCACCAAGCCCAAGTGCCTCATATTTCTCTCAGCTCCATCTCTCCACCTAAGTCTCTGTCTTCCCCTCGCTGTCGCTGTTCTCCCCACCACCCTACTCCTCCAAAGTCACCTTCACAGGATCAACCTTTTATCTCCTGTTCACCCGACTAAGCATGCCTCTCTTGCCTTCTCTACAATTGACGCACACATTAAGATGTCTTCACTCCTCCTTTCCCTTGGTGATACTCCCTTTAGCCATCGTAGCATTCTTACCTCTTTCCTTTCCTCATTCCTCGTCAACGCCCAGACTTCTGCATCATACAACAGCACTGGTCTTGCAATCGCCGTGTGGATTTTTGTACACAATTTTTAATGGCACCTTGTTTATTGTATATCACATTATCTACTTGATTTAGTTGCATTATATATTTACATATCCTTTATTGCAATTTCACATTTCTTACTGAAAACCACTATTTCAGTCTTCCTCGCATTGCGGTCTGTATTCATAAACTCTTTCATCTCTCATTACGATTTTCTTCCCATAAGAGATGATCTGTTGGGCTCTCATGAGTGCTTCTTAAATTGATGATGATGAATTCTTGTTAAAATATCACTGAAACCTCTAAAACACCCTTGAAAACTCTAATAGCCTACACTAGAATTTATCAAAAGTAGCCAAGTAAGGACAGAAACGTTTAAGAATAAGGGTCTTATTTTTAAGCCTCTTTTCTCCCACCCGAACAAAAAAAAATCCTGCCACTTTAACAATTGTTCACTGCAAGTCTTCTTCCGAGTGTGTAATTATCACCGGGTTATATGTATGTTATAGCTCCAAGATGTCTTCTCTTGCATCCATTACCACTATAACCGGGAAATAACTCAATGCCGGTCCTTGGTGACATCACCTCGACTGTAAACACTTCTTTTTCACCAGATATTGCAGTTACCTCCGTATATTGTATTTACCTCTTGATGTTGTTATGTACAGCGAATTTCTGGAAAGAGAAACGAAGAATGAAGGAAGGAAGAGAGAAAGAAACAGGAAGGAGAAAGAACGAAGAGGAGATGCGGGAGCGAGAGGAGAGAGGGACAGTGAATCAGACTCACCATGTGTCTACGTTTACTGTTTATATAAAAGTGCGAACAACCTACTCCACCATAATATATTTTTTTTCTGGCTTCCTGTTGTCAGACAGCTGAGATAGATACCTAGTAGGGGAGTTGCAATTCAGTATAGAAGAAATGAATTCTAGCCAGCCCCTTAGATAATCGTACAATGATTTAGTGGAACGAAAATATATTTGAGAGCCTTGAGTCTTGCAAGAGCGTGGAGCGGGATACATATGTCACCCATCCGTTCCTCACTACTTCCCCATATATCCTATGCCTAGCCAAGAGCAAGGGAAAACCCCGCCCAATAACGTCTCAGGTTTGCTCTCAGCTACGGCGTGGCATCGTTTATTGTAGCCTTGTGGTATTCTGACGTACGGAGAAAGCAAGCTGTTAGAGGGTGTATTTAGGTAGTATTGATCGGGGATATTAGCCATATACTTCAAAATTCATATCATTGCAGCATGTCTGCTCTCGGCGTCTGGAAAGGATGTATTTTGCCTTTGTGGCACCATTCAGAGTGTTATTCGTATTGGCATCCATCTTGGAGCAGGCCAGTGTCCTCTCCTTTGCCTGAGGTTTGTGCATTGTTCATTTTGTTAGTCCAGTGTTTTCCCTATTTCTCAAAATTGACTGGCTCTGCAAGTGTCCTGCTTGTCTCTGAGGCCAGAGGATATTCCTTGTTTTAATGTGCGTGTTAAGTTGTCAGTTTTCTCATCAATTTCGAGGTAACGGAGTCTGTCTTCTGAGAGATTAGAGAGTAGAGACAAGCTGAACTCGGGCAAGAGTACTATAATATTCTACAGCGTGGGTGTTGTTCCTGTGGGCGGTAGCCCCAGAATATTATGGCCTCGTCTTTATCGTGTATGTCGTAACTGTGCCTCCTTGGAACATGCCTATGCGAATTCCTTCCCAGCGATTGTGGTAAGTGTGTGGGTCTTGTATGTTTTGTTCTTCTCCGTTGGAGCCAGTTTTGGCGGCTTTATAGGTTTTTGCTGTGTACGACTCACAAGTGGCCAGGACTCGGTGTTGTATAGCCTCGCACTAGGCTGAAGGTAGAGCTTAGAGAAAGCTGACCCGAGATTGAATGGCAGGTGTGAGAGGGGCTGTGTTTGAGTCGTAACAATACATATTCTTCACATCACCTAGTCTCTCAGGGATCCCTCTATGGAGCAACCATATAAATATTATCCATAATGGTACCTTGTCATATGACTTTTTTTTTTTTTTTTGAAGATCAACAAATCCATGGCACATCTGCTCCAAAGCCTCCTCGTGTAGTTAACTCACAATAACGATCGCGCCCATCGTTCCCCTACGTTTCCCGAAACCGAACTGGGCACTTCTTATCTGTACAGCCTGCCTTAGATTCGTTCAAAATCTGTTCCATCACTCTCAATAGATGTTCCTTCATCTTTGGTTCTCTATGAGCTCTACATTCCAATACAACTCTTTTCTTGTTAAGCACAGTAGTAATCCAGCTCCACCATGCATCCGGTATCTGCACACCTGTCACTTCTTCTTGCAAAAACATCGACAACCATCCATTCCTTACTGTCATCGCCCACTGTATTTATCACACCTATTGCCATCTCAGATAGTCCTGTAGTTTTTCCACTGTATATTTCCCTCAGTGCTCTTTACACTTTACACATATTTCCACTAGCCTTCTTTATCATCTTCCACATTCAACAATTGCTCTATCACAACTTCAAATATTCCTCTATCTTGCGTTTTCGTTTATCTTGCTCTTCCAATTCGTATCTTCCTCTTCCAATCTTAAATATATTTTCCCCATCTCTTGTGTTGAAATTTTCATACTCTACGTGCTGTCTTTACTCCCTCTAACTGTTGTCTTAATCTCTTTTTATCCTTCTTTATCCAGGTTCATGACATTACTAGTTGTCCATTCCCTGAACGCCCTCTTCTTTCTCTGTACTATAAATGTGACCTCATTCCACCACCAGCCATCTCTTCTTCGTCTTACTCTGTTTCTACTTATCACTTCTGCCGCTGAATCTTCAAGTTTAGTCTTCATATCTCTCCAAAAGCGATTCGGAGTGAAACAAGGAAATATACGCTGAAAATCTGTGGAGACTATTTAATTCTCACATTTTAACTTTACTTTTCCTAATTTAACGCTATTTATTCCAGCTTCTTCACAAACAAATAATTTTCACACTCCTCACACTTCTACACTTTTTCACCCATACGCACACACACACACACACACACACACACACACACACACACACACACACACTGACACACACAGACTCAAGAAAAATCCCCACCACAATAGTTATAACTCTCGGCGGCTCAAGGGACCACCTCAGCTCCCGCACATCCACAATTTTTTTCTTACCTTCCCCTTAAACTAATCATACTTTCCCTTTCCGGAGAATGAACGTGTCTCGGTTTTTCAATTTGTCTGGAATTGTAAAGAAATGTTTCACAAGTACAAGCTCAACTCGACATGCTATACACGTCTTTAATGGAAACATCAATATTTTTTTTTTTTTCAGCTTATGTATATTCTGACAGCCGTCGTTGTTTTTTTTTTATTAAAACAATTTATTACACCTTCAATCGTACACCATATACATAAATCCCATTTCATTCACTTTTCTTCTCGAATCGTATTCATTCCATATCATTTTACATTTATTGTGTTTACGGTGATGCATATATATTCCTTTATTTATCTATTTCTTGTACTCACCAACTTCCTTAACTATCCAGATCGCACTCCGTCTATATCCTCCTCCCACTGAGGCGAGCCCTTCCATAATCAAATTTCTCCTCTCCTATTTCCGAATTTTGCTGCTTCCACACACGCCCGCTTCTCGCTTACACATGTTACACCCTCGACAAGAAGACCCGAGATGGACTGGCCCGTTGACATAAGCCAGGCTTATGTATTTCCATCTTTCTCAACTCTCATCTAGACATCCGTTTGTGAAGTACAAGACTTTCCTGTTGGGTTTTTTCCTCTAATTTCTTTGCGGCATCTTAATGCAATTGATGTCACTGTTCTAACTATCTACTATACTTTTTTTATCATCATTTTTATCTAGTGACACTTTTCCTAACACTCCACTCGATAGCTTTTCTTCAAGCTGTAAAAACTGTACTAACATTATTTACTGACACTTCTTTAATTCTCTAATCGATACCTTTTCCGCAAGATGTAAGAATCCCTTGTACCTCTCATTACTTTCCTCCTCTGTCTCCTACACGCTCTACCAAAGTACCATTTCTATGACCTCAACATCGAATAGACATCAGTGGTTCGAAAATAATCAGTCATCAAAAACGGCAGGGTCAATATTTTGATTTACTCCCATCTGTGAAGGGCGCGTGAAAAGAAGAGAATGCAATGCGTTCGTGTCAATTCCCAATTCCCAGTTGCCTTCCAATGTATCACATTGTAATTTCCTGAGTTCTTTTGTACCTTCATATGAAACTGGATCTTGACACAAATCCAAGCGCGGGGTGATGCACAAACTCACTTCCTTATTTTTTTGTCGCACTAGACAGAAGGGACAGAGGGAGGAGGAACAAGAACAGCAGGAGGGGGAAGGAGAGGAGGAGGAACAGCAGCAGCAGCAGGAGAAAAAAGAAATAAAGAGGTCACGTGTAAAGTTCAACGTTGAAAGTAAAAACACATACACACTTTGAGGACAATGTGGGATTCAGGTCAAACGGAATTAGTGTTATTTGGTATATCATATTTCCATTTCACCTTCTCAATGCGTGCCTCCTGCAAAACCAGTAACCCACATTTCTCTTTCCGTAGTGCAGGCAACGCTTAACATTGCGCAGCATAGCATAGTTCGTTATTTTCAAAGCATTGCACATATACATCATCCTTTAACCTACAAATGTATCTCATAATTAAAGTTAGTCGAATCAAACAGACGGCTCCCACGTTCCTTTATGGTGTAAGTTAAGACTACAAGATGTTTATTAAGGCCAGCTGTGTATCAAGAAGCTATTCCCGGCGGCCTAAATATCCACTTTAATGAAGGCGAAGTGCAAGCAGGAGTAGTAAAAGTCATGTGTAAATAAAAGTAAAAAATTAATACAAAGAACCTGAAAGAGAAAAAAATAATGCACTCTAGACACTCAAGAGAAGCTTTACATTTTCTTGCAGTGTTCTCACAAAATTCGTTAACTTGGATGAGGACACCATTCACTTTAGGACAACTTACAATATTTGGAAAAACAGTCCACTATTTCACCTCATTTTGCCATTGTCCATATCACTACCTTTGTTCGAATGCCACTTTGTGTGTGTGTGTGTGTGTGTGTGTGTGTGTGTGTGTGTGTGTGTGTGCGCCCACCCGCTTTTTATTTTTTTTTCGTGCGTGCGTGCGTCTTCCTCCTCCCCCGCCCGCTCTCTCTCTCTCTCTCTCTCTCTCTCTCTCTCTCTCTCTCTCTCTCTCTCTCTCTCTCTCTCTCTCTCTCTCCCTTTGGTGGCTAATGAAATATACACAAGGAACCTTCACAGACGGAGGGCGTCTCGCGTTCTTCTACTGTTGTTCTTGTTTGACAATTCAATTCCTGTTAAATATTTAGAAGCAGGAAATGAGGAATTGTCGCCACAGGGAGCGTACTACCGAAAGTGATTTATACTTTACTCGTTTTTCATTTGATAATGTACTGTCTTCCATTGATTGGCCACACACACACACACACACACACACATACACACACACACACACACACACACAGAGAGAGAGAGAGAGAGAGAGAGAGAGAGAGAGAGAGAGAGAGAGAGAGAGAGAGAGAGAGAGAGAGAGAGGAGTTTCTATACAAGCTGAAAATATCCGATTCAGCTCAGTTCTGTGAATCATATTTTCTCATATCTCCTTTTCCTTGTGACAAATGCTAACTAATTTCCGAATTGAAGTTATAAAGCAATACACTATGCAGCAAAAGTTCACATAGGTGACCATTGCTTTCTTCACTGTCCGGAAGGTCACATTTTTTTTTTTTTTTTACTTTTACTCTTAAATGTTTTATTGAGCAAAAACTAGACGGGTGTTGGGTGTCAGTCTTAGAGGGAAAAAGCGAACTATACCCTCACAACTCTTCAATTTCTCACTTCCATTTTTGAGATCCGCAGATTATATTATATTACTTTTTTATTTCTTTTCAAGTTCTCGTATACTCGTACATAACTTGCAAAATTCCCTTAGTGCCACATGGGAAATGGATTACTGAAGTTACTTAGAGCGCTGCGATGGAAAGTGCCGCTGCTGTATTCGTGCGGTATTTGCTGTACCAATTTGTGTTGATTTCACATTCCTTTGTTGAAGGCTGGCAAAATGTCCTTTTTCGATGTTTGCCCTGTAGTCGAGTATGTAAAGCCATATATCTGGTGGGTACTTGTACCAACCTGAAAATATCATGTTATTGTGTCCCCAGAATAGAGCGTGAGGAAGCCGCCACAGGTTCAATGGCCTTAAAGCAAACACGCCGGTGAGTTCCGAGGTGGTGTTTGTCCCGGCGCAGTGTGAACAACTGTCCGGACAGTACCTCGCTGTCTCGCCTACGGTTTTTGGTGCAGGATGGTTTGTTTTCTGCTTCGTCATTATTATTATTATTATTATTATTATTATTATTGTTATTATTATTATTATTTTTATCATTATTATTATTATCAATATTATTTTTTTCAGTATTTACATACACGTTCGGCACTGTTACATTTCTATTTGTATACATATTAATGTGTGATGAACGTCCAAGGAAAGATGTTGCAATAAGGATCATGTGTAGCTAATGCGGCAGTTAAAGAAATTGAGTCTGCATGGCTGACTGTGAAGCACTGTTAAACATTCACGTACGCAGTTCCCATACTCGACGACGTCACGATCTGCTTGAGTGGTAAAGAAATTTCAGATTCACCCCACACCCGAGGGCTTCTCTAGTCTCTAGTCTACAATCTGTAGATATTGTAGAGAAAAGAAGAAAGCTCAGAAACTTACTCCCCCTCATCCTCCACCTCATTAGTAAAGTTCAAGTCGTCGTCTTACTTACAGCCTCACGTGGCCACACAAGCGCAAGGGCGTCGTGAGGCCTCGGTGACTGAAATATTATCCTCGGTGAGCCTTGTGTTATTGTACTGAATGGAAATGTCTAGATTAAGGATAAACGAGCTTTTACGCTTATCATAATTCCATAATTTTCATCATCCTAATTTGATATATCGTAATTCTAGCCAAATTTAAATACAGACTGAAATATTGTAATTATATAAGGATCGTGAAGCTATCCAAACTTAACTTAGTTAAGTATGT
This sequence comes from Scylla paramamosain, assembly GCF_035594125.1. Lineage (NCBI taxonomy): Eukaryota > Metazoa > Arthropoda > Malacostraca > Decapoda > Portunidae > Scylla > Scylla paramamosain. The sequence continues at coordinate 7,709,675 of NC_087156.1, forward strand.
CGAGATGGATTCAAGCGGTTAGCCTAGATTACAGTTTGGTTAGGTTGCAAGATATGTCGAATTTATGAGCTGAAAATCATAAATGTATAAATAACTAGAAAACACATATCTCCTAAAAAATATATATAAATAAAAATAAGTAAATAAATAAGTAAATAAATAAATAAGATTTTTTTTATAGAAACACTTACATTTGTATCACAAGACACTAATAATCTTTTCCCTGTTTATTTCTTTAACACTAGTTTGATACGGAACTGCCCTTTTTTTTTTATCGTTATCATTTTAAGACCTGTGCTCCTCACACGGAGGCAGTAGCCTCTTGCCGAAACGATAATTACTCCCAGTGAGGTCTAAAGCATTGGATCAGGAGGTGCTGTGAACTTATCATTAAAACCAGCTGACACCTCACTGAACGTTTCCCTTTGTGTCCCACAACATAAGGGGGCAGTCACAGCCTGCCCTCTAAAGACAACTCTCTTCCTCCACACAAAACTACAAGCACCTAATAACACACACACACCCTTGACTGGAAAATTCAAAATTACCATGGCGACTCCTACACCAGCCTCGGGGTCCCTATCTGGGGAGGGGGACCACAAATGTCCTCAGGTCGGACTGCTCTTCTGATAACGACCCTAAGTGTCTTGACACCCCCATCAACTCTTTCTTCATTAACTTCTGCAACATTCGCGGTCTAAGACCTAATTTTCAATCAGTAGAACACCACCTCTCCTCTTCTAAAACTCATCTTCTTTTCCTCACTAAAACTCAGGTGTCCGAATCAACTGACAGTAGCCCCTTTTCTGTTCCCTCCTACTTTCTCTATCCTCATTTTCAATCCAAAGCTGGATGTTACCTTTATGTGTGCAACGACTTAACCTGTTCTCGTGCCCACGCTCTTGAATCTTCCGAGTTTTCCACCATCTGGCTACAACTACAGAGAGCCACTCTCAAACTAAATTTATCTGTGCTGTATACCTCTCTCCTAACTCCTCTGACTATAAGAAATTCTTTGACTTCTTAACTTCCAAAGTGGAGCACATTCTGAATCTCTTCCCTTTTGCAGAGATCTCCATTCTTGCAGACTACAATGTTCACCACCAGCTTTGGCTTTCCTCTCCCTTCACTGACCATCCTGGTGAACTAGCCTTCAACTTTGCTATTCTCCACGACCTAGTGCAATTGGTGCAACACCATACTCGTATTCCTGACCGTCTTCGAGATACACCAAACATTCTTGACCTTTTCCTGACCTCTAATCCTTCTGCTTATGCTGTCACCCTCTCTTCTCCGTTGGATTTCTCCGATCACAATCTCATATATGTATTTTGTGCTATCGCTCCAGTCCCTCCTCAGGATCCCCCTATTCGAAGGTGCTTCTGGCGTTTTGCCTCTGCTAGTTGGGGGGACCTGAGTAAGTATTTTGGTGATTTTCCTTGGAATGACAACTGCTTCCGTGTCTTTGTGTGCCGAGCGCATAACAGAGGTGATAGTGTCTAGCATGGAGGCATACATTCCTCACTTTTTCTCGACCTAAATCTTCCAAACCTTGGTTTAACACAGCAAGTTCTCGTGCTATACATGATAGAGAAGTGGCCCTCAAGAGGTACTTTAAGTCTTCCATCACCAGAATATCATACACTGTATATTCTACCCAGAACCATGCCAAGTCTGTTCTCCAGCTAGCCAAAAACTCCTTCATTAATAGAAAGTGTCAAAATCTTTCAAGATCTAACTGCCCTCTTGACTTCTGGCATCTATCCAAAAATATCTCCAATAACTGCTTCTTCTTCTTTCCCTCCTTAATTTCAAACAGTTGGCACCACTGCTATCGCATCTATCTCTAAAGCTGAACTCTTCGCTCAAACCTTTGCTAAAAAACTCTACCTTGGACATTCATGGCTTGTTCCTTCCTCTCCTCCACCCTCTAACTACTTCGTGGTACCTATTAAAATTCTTCACAATGATGTTTTCCATGCTCATGCTACCTATTAAAATTCTTCACAATGATGGTTTCCATGCTCTCGCTGGTCTAAACACTCAGAAGGCTTATGAACCGGATGGGGTCCCTCCTATTGTTCTCCGAAACTGTGCCTAGGTGCTTGCACCTTGCCTAGTCAAACTCAACTCTTTTCTGTCAACATCTACCTTTCTTTTTTGTTGGAAGTTTGCCTACATTCAGCCTGTTTCTAAAAAGGGTGACCATTCTAACCCCTCAAACTACCGTCATATTGCTTTAATTTCCTGCCTATCTCAATTTTTTTTTAATCTATCCTCCTTAAACATCTATCACTTCACAGTCTTTTATCTGATCGCCAGTATGGGTTCCGTCAAGGCCGCTCTACTGGTGATCTTCTTGCTTTCCTTTCTGAGTCTTGGTCATCCTCTTTTAGAGATTTTTGTGAAACGTTTGCTGTTGCCTTGGATATATCAAAAGCTTTTGATAGAGTCTGGCACAAGGCTTTGATTTTCAAACAACCCTCCTACGGCTTCTATCCTTCTCTGTGTAACTTCATCTCGAGTTTCCTTTCTGACCGTTCTATTGCTGCTGTGGTAGACGGTCCATGTTCTTCTAAATCTATTAACGGTTGTGTTCCTCAGGGTTCTGTCCTGTCACCCACTCTCTACTTATTATTCATCAATGACCTTCTAAACCAAACTTTTTGTCCTATCCACTCCTACGCTGATGATACCACCCTGCACTCTTCCACGTATTTTCATAGACGTCCAACCCTTAAATAAGTAAACATTTCACGCAGAGAAGCCATAGAACGCCTGACTTCTGATCTTTCTAAAATTTTTAATTGGGGCAGAGCAAACTTG